>NW_006799944.1:2613874-2626593 GCF_000485575.1 Poecilia formosa | reverse complement strand
AATACCTGGAAAATATACATTGTTGTGCTCACATGACCCAGGTTAGTTTAGTCAGCTTCCTGAATGGATCATGGCCAAAGTGTTGCAGGTTCTCTCTCAGATGTTAACCCAAAACAAACAAACAAGCAGGTGTGATCAGATGTTAAGCAAAACAATCTGTTTTCTTTCTTATTATTGAATCATGAACACTGACCTTTGCTGAGGTAAATGATGCCTGCAGTGCCTCTCCTTATATGAGCCCACCTGCTACTCACCTCGATGGAGACACACAGGAAAACACTTCAGTTGCCAAAAGTAAAAATTCGATGAACCCAAGCAGGTACTTTGTCGCCTTTCGTAGCTTGTACACTTAAACTTGTCAAATTTTGCTTTACTAATTTTTAGCATATAAACTTTTTTTTTTACATTGATATTTGCGGTTTTAACATAGCAGTGCAAAAGGGTTCAAGAGGTACGACTTCATTAGCAAGACGCCTTAATTGTCACATAGTACAACAATAGTAAACACTGTTAATTTCATATTTTATTTATTTATTTTGCCACCATCATTTACCACCACTGCTGTATAATTCAAATGGACAATCTGAATTGTCCATCCTTCACCTGTGAAATGTGTCGGTTAAACGAAAAACGTATCCTAAAGCCGCTTTCGCTCTGGGTGAATTTCCCCCCACTGACTCTTCTGATTTCATATCTTCCCAACCCAGAAACACCAGCAGAGAGCAGCAACAGCATGCTCCACAGCACAGGGATCCTGGCGCTGCTGCAGTCAACGCCTGCAGTTTCAAATTGAACCAACAGGTGGCAGTATTACCCTTTGGAAGACAGGGCTGGCAGGTGGCGTAAAAGTTGAATTTCAAATAAATGTACGGCAGGGTCGAGCAGGTCTCTGCCTTTCAGCCTGCTAAATCCAATCAACCCGAAGCCTAAGTCCCAGCAACACCCCGTTGCATTAGATCTGACTAGCTTATATGCTTTTGTGTCAAGTTTTGTATGTTTGACAAATGTGAAACTCAGGCAAATCATGTGGAGTTTAGTGAAATAATGGAAATGTGAATTTGCAAACCAAACAGGGTGTATTTTTTCGCATTCTCCTGCTCGTCTGTCACATTCACACACTCATCATGTCCCCATGATTTCACCATGTTTTGCATGCTGATGCTTTTCCCATCACCCCTTGACTCAAGCTTATTATATGCTATAATTAGACCTCTGCAGACAAAATGGTCATTCATAGTAAATTACAGTTATTTCAATGTTAAAACAGAATTGCTGTCAAAACACATTTATTGGAAGGGTGCTTGGGTTTGTGCCATTTTTTTTTTCACTAGAAGAGATTAGAGCATTCCTATTCAATTTTCACACACTTAAGAAAGAAACATAGATACCCACATGAGAAATGCAAATGTGTTCATGCCTCCTGAATCGTTCCACATATTGTGACCTTGCTATCATAGCTTTCGGTGTATTTCACTGGGTTTTTGAGCCATATAACAACATATGTATGTAGACACATGATCGCAAAGAGGAAGGAATTCAGGATTTTCACAATTGTAGGGAAACATAATGTGTAAAGCGAATATTTCTACACCTGTGTGTCATTTATTTTCAATATCAATCATGAAGGCCTCAGAGGTTTGTTAGAGACCATCAGATAACAAACAGCATCATGAAGACAAAGGAGATTACAGGAGGAGTTTAAAGCGGTGTTAGGTTATAAAATAGTGGATATATCACAGACCACCGTTCAATCTGTGATCCATAAGTGGAAAGAGAATGATAAAACTGAAAACTTATAACACAGACATTCACATAAACAGGTCAGGCAAAACAAGGATTTATCAAAAAACAGCAATTATTAGTCCAAACCTGGTCATCACGAAACTCTGGGAAAAAGAAAACCATAAATTCTGTTTGCAGTCTCCTACGTCCGACGTAAGGGAGCCATCGGACATGTGAACACAGGTGCTGCGTTCACACAGGACCTGCACTGAACCTCATGACATGTGCATACAGGCAAGAAACAGGAAACAGCACTAAATGCAGAACAATCCTGAAAGAAAATTTCACAGAGCCCAGAAAATGCTTTCATTAGCCTGGACTGGTGGTCCACCTTCCAGCAGGCAAAACACCTTAAACATGCAGTCAAAGCAACAATGAAATAGTTCATATTAAAGCTAGTCTTTGTTTAAGAATGTTCCGGAGTTCAAACTTCTATCCTATGAGAAACTGTGGCAAGACATTAAAATTGCAGTTCAAAAATCAATCAAACGTCAGTCACTCATTGTGCAAAACTGCAGAAATACTTTGAAAGACTTTCTGCTGTATATATGGTTCTGCCAAGTTTTGACTCAAAGAGGCTAAATATGAAGTTGCATCACTTTTGTTTTTTCAGAGTTTTATTTGTAAAAATGTTTACGCCACATTTCATTTTCTTTCCCGCTAATAAAAAGCCACTGCTTTGTTATGGTCGATAGTTAAATCCAAATAACACACACGCCAAAAATTTGTGTTTCTAACGCAACAAAACATTTAAAAGTTAAATGGGTACAAATAGCTTTTCAAGGCAGTCTATTCAAGCCAAACGCACCTGAGATGTGTCACTTGGAGCCACTAAATAACAATCCTATATTAATCGTATATTACATAAGCCATAAAAAAAAGCAAACAATCAGTTCCATTTTGGGGCTCAGAAAACAAATGTTAACATCTGATCCTCTGATGATCGCATTAAAACGAACATGCACACAAAAAAAACACACCGCCACAGTCACACAGTGGCAGAGACTAACAGTGCTGATGACTGATGTTGAGCCTGATGTGCATTATGCAACCAGCAGCAGTGAGGATTGAGTTTCAGATTACCGTCTCCTCGTACATCTATTAGTAATCTCTTTGTAATGTCTCTTTCATTATATAACACCGTGCTGAATGTAGGGAGATGCTTCCATTTCAAATACCACAGGGATGCAGGGAGAATTTGCAGCTCACAACTGAATGCAATTCAGTTCATTAATCGAGCAACAGTTCCCAACAACAATCAGAGCACGCATGACGGATCGCAAAAGCCATATCTTATTTCTTGCAAATGATCACCGAACGTCTAGACGGGTGGATCCATGGAAAGATAGAAGTTAGGAGGGCAGATATCATACTGGTTTACATAATAACTGTTTCCATTGCTTATAGAAGATTTGGTTTGAATATCAGGAGAATGCAGCAGCTCGTACACTGCACGCGCTGACCTTCACGTCTCCCTTATGGCCGATAACATCTCTGAATCGGCGGTGGCCAGTTTCCATGAATCTGGCTCTGCTGGGCGGTAGCTGGGAACAGAGAAACAGAGAAAGGCTGCCAAAGAGACCAAGATCAAGAGAGTGACTGTCAAGAAGATAAATAAAAGACAAGCAGACAGTCAGCTGTGCAGCTGCCTTTCTGATGAGCAGTTTCCAATCAACAACCCGGGAAAAAGCCCACACCATCTGCTTCACCCGCTCTGAGCTACAAACCCTGCTTATCGCACACGTAAAACAGTGTGATGATACAGTATAGCATCACATTCTTTGTTATCTCAAACGCAGGCTCGCCGGATGCACAGCTAATGCAGTTCACAGCAACTGCTGTGAACAAACATGACGCAGGTCTTTATTTTAAATCGGTGCCGTTGGCATGGGTGTGACATCCGCGATGTTTTTATCACAGCTGTGGGAATTTGTTAAGTGTGTTAAAGATATACGTATCGGTGGTTTCTGCACATCCACCATTAGTTTTAGCCTTACTGTGGTTGAGGATACATGTAAAGATGCAGATCAGATCATTTTGTTTTAACAAC
This sequence comes from Poecilia formosa, assembly GCF_000485575.1. Taxonomy (NCBI): domain Eukaryota; kingdom Metazoa; phylum Chordata; class Actinopteri; order Cyprinodontiformes; family Poeciliidae; genus Poecilia; species Poecilia formosa. The sequence continues at coordinate 2,622,761 of NW_006799944.1, read as the reverse complement.
AGTTTGTTAGCATATCTTGATGCGTACAGTCAGGAGGAATCATGCACCCAAAATCCAAAATGTTTGGATTTTTTATTTTTATTTTTTTGCACATTGCTTTGAGCTGCACACAGTAAGTCTCTGAAGCCAGAAAAGGGTCTTACAGGTCTTACATGAGTTTTTTTTAATAGTAAAATATAAACCTGATGAACCCAGGCTTATGCTTTATTCTTCCTCCTCTTCTTCCGCTTATTGCTGAATATAGTGCCAGGGTTCTTTTTGACATTGTGACAAAAACATGTTGCATTGGAAATGTAACACAAAAAACTCACAACTCCACTTGGCTAACCAGCAACCTGCATGTGCAAATTGGAGGTGTGTGTAATTCTCACCATCTGGTAGACCTACCAGAAAAAAACATCCAGCATGTGTTGGATGGCAGGGAGTTTTTACCCCAACATTCTCCTTCTCGCATTCGTCCCAGAGAAACTCTGGTCATTTTTAATCTCCTGATACAACCTCTGAGAAATCCACAGTAAGTAACAAAGATTAGCTTTGATTTGCATATTTCAGGAGAGCAAGTCAACATAGAACAGATCACATTTTTAAAATGCCACAGATGTCAAACAACATAAGGTGGAACATTTTTAAAATATGCATTTTATCCAATTTTTCAACATGTAGCTCCACCTTGTGGAACGTAAGAGCATGACTTACGATTGGATGGATCGTTCGTATTTTGTGGAAAAATTGTCAGAGGATAAAGATGAGAAATGTTATGAATACATCCACAGAGACTTACATCTTTAACAAGGGGAAACAAAGCACAAGGTTTATTCACACATTACACACACAAGCCTTGTTCGATTTTTCTCTTTTCTCCTTGTATTAAATGCATTTATTATCAGGTTATACACATTTTATTCAATGAACTGAAGGTCATGAGGCCTGTTTGTCTAATTAAAAATACCTTTTGAAAATAACAACTTTTAAGCAGGTTTTAAATATATATTTTTGTTATTAAGCCCAAATTTCTGTAATAATGTTTTTTATTGATCTGACGTCTTCTGGTCATAAATGTTGCACTTTCATTAACCGTAAATAATAAAAAAATGATCAGATTTAAAGGTTTGAAAACATTAGTCTTTATATAATTAAACTATGTAATGCCTTTTATGTAGTGAATTGAGTTTCTGAAATAAATTAACTTTTCTGTAACATTCTAATTTATTAAATATGCCATTTTCTTCTGAAGTTTTTGTCTCAATTGAGTCAAACTAGAAGAAGACTAAAATAGTAATGTAACAAAAAAAATAATAATAACAAGAAGTCCCATCCCAACCTGTTTTACACAAGATGGCACTCCACTCAGCGCACTTTGTACATTTATACTACTTTTTAAAAAATGTATACCACTAACATTAACAGTAAGAAAACATGTTACACCAATTACACTCTGAAACTATAACAAATGTGCTCTTGTTGTGTGAACTTTTCAAGGCAAACTCAGATCCCCAGGTGGGAGATTTCCCTTCACTCTGACGGAAGTTTTTTTTCTTACATTGTTGCCGCTTTATGAGTCCTGAGAAATAAAACTTTGGCTTATTTACTGGGAAGAATGAACTGATAACAGAGGTTTCAGAGGAGATCTTTTTCTCCTCCTCTCCACCGAAACTCCTTTGAATCGGGTTTGATTCAGGGACAGAGGTACAAATTAACCAGAGACGGGAGAAACCGAGAGAAACTCCATGCAGGAGAGAGCTGCTGGGTGGACGGCGCCGTGTACGTGACTGAAAAGACATAAAAGGAGAGTTCTATGTGTTAAGTTTCACTTTTCCTTCTCTCACACACTGAGACTGAATCATTTTGTAACTCGTTGAACTCTAACTGGAATATATGTATAAGTCTGTATGATTAGACTTATTTGACTATAGCAATATCTCTGTATATAAACTAGGTGTTTTTGTGCAAATCAGCACATTAAAAAATATCTCTCTTGACTAAGCGAACCTAAAACAGAAGAGCAAATGATGATATGAAATTCAAAGTGCCTACAACAATCAACTGTTACTGCTGGACGCCCATGGGCACTGATATTTTCCAAATTTCCTGTTATTATATTTGGACACGTACTGAATTAAATTATTGCACCATCTGTAGGATGATGTTAATTGTCAGTAAGAAGATATAAGCCGTTTATATTCGCAAAACCATTAGAACGACTCTGGGTTGTGGTTACAAGATAAGGATTATGCGCTTCTGCTTGATTAACAACAGGAAGTGGGTCACGGTTCCAAGCAGTGTGCTGAACATTGATTATCTCAGCACAGGAGGCAGCATGAGGTCAGCTTTTATTTTAGATCAGACTCTGTTGTTCATCCAAAGGGCAAAGACTTTAAAGGCAATATATGGAACAGTGAATAAAGTGTCTGCCAATTCCAGAAGTTTTAAAATTTTTTTTTGTCACATTTGAATCCTTTAGATCATCAAACAATTTTTTTTTTTTTATGTTGGACAAAGTTAATATAAGAGACTACAAAATTCAGTTTTTTTTGTTGATTTTTTTTTTAAAGAAAATAAATCTAAATCAAACTGAGCCTATGCGAAAAAGTATCCATCCCTGCAGAGTTGGTAGAGCTGTTGCCTTGCAGCAAGAAGGTTCTGGGTTTGATTCCCAGCCCCGGTCTTTCTGCATGGAGTTTGCATGTTCTCTCTGTGCATATGTGGGTTTTCTCTGGGTACTCCGGTTTCCTCCCACAGTCCGAAAACATGACTGTCAGGTTAATTGGCCTCTCCAAATTGCCCCTAGGTGTGAGTGTGTGTGTATGGTTGTGTGTCTCTGTGTTGCCCTGCGACAGACTGGCGACCTGTCCAGGGTGACCCTGCCTCTCGCCCGGAACGTTAGCTGGAGATTGGCACCAGCACCCCTCCCGACCCAACTAAGGGACAAGGGTGTAAAGAAGATGGATTGATTTAAATTTGCTTGACGACCTGACATGTAAGAATGTCAGCAAAGGGGTCAATGACTTTCTATAACTCTGAAAAATGAAACTGTGACGCCAGATGTGGACATTGTCAGTAACTTAAAAGCAAAAGTACTTTACAATCAATAAAGACAAATGCAAATATAAATGTAAAAAACAAAACACTCTTTTGTTTTATTTCATCTTTATTCATTCACATAAACTAAAAAATAATAAAAAAAATATATATATATACAGCATTGCAAGCTAACAACTAGTATGGCTTTGAACTTTTTGATTCATCAGCAGATTAAAAAAAGTCATTAATGTCCTTGGAAAAGATCAGAAGCTTTTCATACAAAAAAAAAGATACAAGATGATCAGTGAGTTCCAAATGTTACCAAAATGGTTTCAGTATCGTTAATAATTTGAGCAAATCTTTGCTACTAATCATCCCATACAAGTTTCACATTTACCTCCCCGTCTATGAAAGTTTATGTGAGGTTACGTCTCGCATATCTCGACTGAGCCCTTTGATGTATCAAAACAACACCTGTTTTACAAGATAAACAAATTCTCTACTGTAAATGCTGGATGTTTTTCCAGGAGGCTTCTTACAACAGAAATGATATTTTAGTGTAAAAGTTAGTTGTTTTTTTCCCCCCAGTCAACACTGATGATGCCTGTCTGTAAGAATAGTCCTCCGCCTTCGTTGGAGCTGAGGAGGAAAAAAAAAGAGAAGAAGGCACGGCAGAACAAAAGAAACGGTGTTGTAAGTTGCACTTCTGCAGAGGATTTTAATCCAGTGGGGGTTGGATCAGGGAGAGACTGTCAAACAGGGCCCTCGAGCTCCTTTTTCCGTCAACAAAACATCAAAGTGTCCTATTTCCAATTCTTCCCCTGAATTTTATCTCCTTTCCTCCAAAATATAAACCAAACTTTATCTCCATCTGTCGTGGATCAGAGACGACCTGCAGCAACGTCTCTGCGCTCCCTGTCTTCTGCTTTAAGCCGTGGGTCTCGACCTGTTGTGCGTTTGCTGCTCTGCTGCTTCCATCATTAGCGGTGCAGCTAAAACATACAGCAAAACTGATCGGGGACGAGTCACATTTTTAACGTTCGCTCTCAAAAACATTTCACTGCTTTTCAACCAGCCAGACTTATCAATCCCGGCTCCTCTATTCCACTCCATTGCACTTTCGCTGTTTCGCCTCCACATCCTCGCCGCCGTCCTGCGTGACGAGATGAAAAAGACTGACGTGGTGGAGGAGGAGGAGGAGGAGATGGCGATCTGCTTGTGTGGAGCGAGCCAAACTGACTGACAGATGGACAGTCCCAGCGACGCACAGCAGAGATAAGAGGATTTGGGCCTTGCTTGTTGTTGCTGCTTATGGTCTTGCCTCAAATCTTAACTCAGTTTGCTTACTCTGAGCTCCCCCAAATGGCACAGGCGAGATGGGAATGATGGTGGCGCATTGTTACACGGTTTTTGTAGCACAAATGGAGAGAGAGGGGAGACAGAAAAGCCTGGGAAGACTTCTCCACCACTACCATCATGACTTGACGTTTGTCCTTGCATCGGGTTGACATGTTCAGGACCTCGGTCAGGCTGCAGTCAGCATGTACTTCTCCTCTGCCCTTGTCTGATCCAGTCTGACAGCAAAAACTGGCATTTTGTCTTGATGTGAAGGCACCTTGCAGGCTTTGTAGAGGACCACGAAGAGGATGAGGATGAGCAGGCCCACTACGGAGTTGCAAACAATGGCCGCGATAGCCCAAAGAGACAGACCCGTACTCAGCTCATGCTCCATGCTCGACCCGGGCAGCGGCCACATCAGGCTTCAGGAGCGTCTGAAGTGTCCAACCATTATGTAGTAATGCTTTAGTAATTCCTTGGAAGTAATGTCTAAAGTGGAAAAAAAAGAAGAAATTCTCATAAATAACCATAAATAAATAAAAATAAATAAATAAAAACTCAAACAGTACCATGCAGAAACACTCATACTTGATTTTTTTTTCCAGATATTGCAACATTATAGCTACAAACTTCAAAATATAATACTGGGATTTTCTGTGAAAGACAACCATAAAGTAAACCAAAGTTTTTGTGTGCATTCAGATTCAGAAACCCTGAATTGATGCTTTATAGAATCACCTTTCCCTGCAGTTACAGCTCCAACTCTCCAGCAGCTTTGCAAACCAAAACAAAGGTTTTCCCCATGCTTCTTGAGAACAGAAGCTAAGTTTAGTCAGGTTGGATGGACCCGAGAGCATTAATCCCATCTCGGTTGGAATTAGATCCAAGCCGTTGTAATGTTCAATTTCACATCACATTGATCATTGTAGCTCTGCCTGTATGGTAAGAGTAGTCACTCTTTCTGAGTAGTACTGCAGAAAGGGAATGGTTATTGGAATATTACAACAACAACCAAATGAAGAGAGAAAACTTTCACTGGAGACCAAGATGTCTAAGCATCTTTAAATTCTTGCAAGCAAGACCAATCTGCAGGAGGAAGCAGCGTAATTAATAATCACTTTAATAATGATGCTGAAAGTTGTTCTGAGTTCTACAATCTTCATAAGTGCAGTGCTCTTCTTATCACTGGCTCCATCCTTGCCAGGTCCAGTTTTTCTTGTTACCTGGGGTCTATTCAATGCGTCTATGTTAAGAAAGTCTAAAATTAGTCACTTTCCAAACTAAGAACCTCCAGCATTGGAAACTTTTCAAATAAGTAATAGTGATATATCTACCTGACTGGTCAGAAAACAAGACCATGATCAGTTCAAAGAAAACAAATAAAATGCAAGTTTTCTAACAATCTCCACCCCAGTTTCACGTCCTTTGCAGCTTTTAACCGGTTGTCTTCCAGTGTTGTCAGGCACTTAGAGCTCTATCGAAGAAAAGCATCCCTGCAGCATGATGTTGTTTTTATATTTCATCGTGTGAATAATGTGTTCAGATAGATGTGCAGCATTGCAATATTGCAGCAGTCGTCTCCTGCTGTTCAGGAGTGATTTCAAAGTTATTCTTCCCCTTTATGGACTATTCAAGTTGGCTAATAAAGCTTGATTTTGGTCTCATCTGACCAGAAAACAATTTTTTCACACGGTTACTAAGCCTCTCATCTCGCTGGGCGAACTGCAAAAGGGATTTCTTATGGGTGTTTTTTTTTTTAGATTAGCTGTCTCCTAGCCACTACATCAGTTTTGTGAAGTGAATAATAAATAGTTGTGGACACTCAAACTGTGCGTTTCTGCAGCCTCTCCGGTCGTTACCTTGGCCCGTCTTGACTAATGCACTCCTTTCGTGGGTTCCTGTGGAAGGTCGTGCGTTAGCAGGTCTGAAACCTGCTATTTTCTAATGATGGATTTAACATTGAAATTTATATTAATAAAATGACTGAAAAGCATGAATTATTTCATTATCTTACACTGGTTGATCTGACAATCCAAAGAAAACACGTTAAACTTTACGGGGTTGGCAAGCAGTGGAAAAGCTGAAGAAGTGTGAAGACTTTTAAAGGCACTTGGCAACAGTAAACCTGCCTGTCACATGTTCGCGCTAAGTCCTTGTGTAAAGATTACTTTCCCTTTAATGGGTTAGTCATGAAGTGCAGGAGCTTTATTCTTAACAGGTACTTTTATATGGAGCAACCTACATTTTGTTTCATGGCTGTAAAAGTAGGTTATATTACCAAGGCTTATTTTTAGAGGGAAAGGTAGTCTTTCAGTGTCAAATACAAACCCCTAAAGAAACTTATAAAATGTAACATAATATATGGATGTATAAGAGTCTTTCAGTTTTATATGAGAGTAAGGAAGACACATGAAGAAGTTTTTCTTCACGAGTTGTTCTGAATGACAATTTTCAGGAAAAACACATCGGAATACATTCGTTTTGTGGCTGATATTAAATCGTCAAGTGAGTTGTAATGGTGAGAAAAAACAATGCAACGACCGAGGAAAAAAGGGATGGTTGTCAACCAGATTAAAAGTGTGAATATTTCCTTCAACAGATAAAAAAAAATAAATAAATAAAAAATCCTGCTCATCTCCTCGTCCTCAGCCTTTTCTCCCTGCTCTCTTAATGCATTTCTAATGAGATCTCAGATTTCCTTTTTTTCTCCCCAACTGGTGGCAATATTGCAACAGTCCAAGTCGTCTCCTGCTGTTGAGGAGTCATTTCAAAGTTATCCTTCCCTTTATAGGCATTTTATGACCAGGCCAAATAAAGATGGATCACTAAGCTGTAGAAGGTGGCAGTGATGCATTTGATCTGCTTGCCAGCTCCCAAACTTGCTCTGTGTTTGGAGCAGATGGGTCCCCTCTCAGGATGCTGGTGGCACTATTGTGGAGGGGAAATTGCCCTCATAATCACTAAGTGACATGACTGTCAGTAAAACTGGCCTCACAGTTTTGCAACCTGTTTTTAAAAACATCGTGTGAAACGACATTGTTTTGACAGAATTGAGAAAACATTCAATATGGAGGAGTTTGTTAATTAGAGCCGATTTGAGGAATGTGACTGACGTTAGACATTAGACAGAGGAAGGTGAAGAGGAAGAGTGTTCATGTTAGCGATCAGGTGAGAGAAATCAAATGAGTCTGAGAAATATGTTAGAACAGAGGGCTGTTTTCATGCTCATTTTAATTTCAAGCGGTCACTGGGCCACGACAAGGCGAGTCCCACAGTTATTTGTGATCTCAAATTATAGCACCATTGCCAGACGCACACTTCCCAAAGTGATCGTGGCTCGTGTTTGAGTCATTGAAAGGCTCATTAGCTTTCACTTGCAAGAAAAATAACTCTCTATTATGAAGCATTGCAAAAGTATTCACACCCCCTTGAACATTTCTTACATTTTGCTACGTTGCAAAACGTCAGTGCTAACATGTATTCTATACCGACACAAATTAGTGCAGTTTGATACAATGTGTGGAGAGCATCTTCATTTAACCACCTTTACTCTGATACCCCTGAATCAAATCTAGTTCCACCTGTTGCCCTCAGACTTCACTTAGTAAACAAAAGTTAGGCAAAGGATACTGATTTCCACTTTTTTTTTTTAGAAATAAAAATCCTATTGCATGTGTTTGTATTCAGACTTCTTTTCTGTCATGGTTAGTAAAAAGAGCCCACGTGTGTAATTTAGTCTCAATATGAATCTAGCCGTACGATAAAAGCCTGAGAGGTTTGTCTGAAAATATTATTGAGCAAACAAAAATCACAAACTCTAACTAACAAGCCAGACTGATCGGGGATACAGGTGTGGAGACGTTTACCAGGTTTAGTTTTTTTTTTTTTTTTAATTAAAAAAATAAAAATCTGAATTTCACATCATCCAAACCTAGACAGAATACCCACACATAAGGCCTCACACCAAAACTGATGGGACAATCTTAATCTAAGTAGCCAAGAGCCAACATAGTACAATCCTGGAAGAAACGCTGTTAGTGCCTGCAAAGGACAGTGAGATTGACTGTCATGTTCCAGCAAGACAAAGATGCTAAAAATGACAGCCAAAGCAGAAGGAAGATCTGGACCAAAGTCCACGGAGAACTGATGTACACTAATGGTCTCCCTCCAACCAGACTGATCTTGAGTATTTTGCAAAGCAGAATAGAACAGAACATTTTCACTTATTTGTCTTGCATTTGTGATGTTTATGGAAAGTCCTTTGGAGTTCTTTGCACATTTGAAGTTAGCAAATCTTAAAAAGTTAAAGATTTGCTAATCTTTAACTTAGCAAGATTAGCTAAGCATCTTGTTGCTGTTGTTAGCAGCAGCTAACAATGCTTAGCAGCATTGATGGTTGCTGAAGCTTTCACTTTAACCATCTCTTCATTCCTAAAATTATGTGCCAATCTCTTAGTTAAGTGGAAGAGACGTGAAAGTGTTTACAACGTTAATGGGGTTGATTTAAAGGTTCAAGGATCACAGGATT
>NW_006799944.1:2609637-2613859 GCF_000485575.1 Poecilia formosa | reverse complement strand
AACCCACCGGTTGTCTGTGTTCTTTGTCGGATCCTCGTTGTATGTATTGTGGTTTGTGTTTGTTCCGTCTAGTCCGTTTGACAGTTGCTACCGGTATTTAGCTGCGTGCTTGTTCCTGCCGTGCTGCCTGCCTTGGACTGTTTGGGTGCTTATTCATCATTAAACCTTCATCATCACCATAACCTGGGTCTCAGCGTCTCCCCTCACCACCAACAACCTCACACCTTATGACACTGAGAACTGATGTACACTAATGGTCTCCCTCCAACCAGACTGATCTTGAGTATTTTGCAAAGCAGACTAGAACAGAACATTTTCATTTATTTGTCTTGTATTTGTGATGTTTATGGAAAGTCCTTTGGAGTTCTTTGCACATTTGGAGTTAGCAAATCTTAAAGTTAAAGATTTGCTAATCTTTAACTTGGCAAGATTAGCTAAGCATCTTGTTGCTGTTAGCAGCAGCTAACAATGCTTAGCAGCATTGATGGTTGCTGAAGCTTTCACTTTAACCATCTCTTCATTCCTAAAATTATGTGCCAAACTCTTAAGTGGAAGAGACGTGAAAGTGTTTACAACGTTACTGGGGTTGATTTAAAGGTTCAAGGATCACAGGATTTAACTGAACCACCTCCAACACTTGCAAACACACTCCCTAAGGCCACAGTCAATACAAAGATAGAATCTAGTGTTATGCAATCACTGTGCTCTGCTGCAGCGACCGTCTGAAACTGGGAATAGAAAACATTGTAATCCAACAAGAGTGTGAGATTTAGCCTCAGCGTATGAATAGTGTCACTGTCTGACATAGAGCCTTGTTGTGTTCACATGCAAAACAAAAAATCAAATGCAAATGCAGCCTGTGTGATGCACCAATGTGCTTGTTTGCAGAACAATGCACAGTGGGCTCTGCATGCAAAAACAAACCATGTTAACAGTGACCACATGGAAAGCAGGTTAGTATTTGTGCATATCAATGCAGTGGACTACCTCACTTGGGTTGATATGTGAAGATGATAATTAAGGTGATTGTTTCTAAAAGACAAAATTGAACACATTTTCAAAGGAAGGTTTGGTTTTAATATGATTGTTAAATAGCATCAGAGACTCTGGCCAAAGACTTTTTCACATGTGGGTGAAGAGCAGGTGGGTGACCTTGCATCATAGTTACAATTTCAGAGAACAACTATTTAATAAAGCTGCTAAAGATGAACTCTGACAACTTTACTAAATATTGTAAAATATCATAATGTTTTAAGGGTCAAGCTTGGGTGACTTTATGGTTTCTCTTAGATCTGGAGGTTTAGTAACCAGCAGAAAGAACTAGTACCTTTCTGTAAAAATCACTTTGGTCAAGCAGCTTTTCATGTCCGTTAAAAGGAGGAATTATTTACTGGGGGCTTGAAGCTGATTCCAGTCTGGGACGTTTTTAGATTCTTAAAGAAGACCAGGCTTGTTGTCATTGTTAGCAGCCAGACCACGATGGCTCCATGATGCTTCTTGTCTCATTGTGGTCTCTTTCAAGCTACGTTGTTTTATTGACTTTTAAACTGTTTTATGTTGTTTACGGCCCATTTGTGGACATGCACAGCAAATTAGCTAAGGCTATAAATGTTACGGAGTTCAATGCAATTCAACGTATGCCGATTCCAGCTGAATGTATTGAAACCGTAATCAAGAAGATTAAATATAACTTGTGCTTTTGCTTTATCTAAAAAAACAACAGTCCCATAGTTTATAGTTTGCAGTTCAATTAAAAGAAAAAGTATTATCTCTTTGGGTCTGAAAAAAAGGGGAATACATAAAAGCAATAAACCTTTTAGCTGTTACAAGTCATATTTATATCACTTTTATATTTGGTATTTGGTTGACATATAGTGTTCAGCAGAAATACATGACATTCTGAAAGTGCCACAGTTCAATGGTGCATGACGTGTTATAAATGATCAAAAATAGGAAATACATTTAAAATCAGTTAAATCAATATTTGTCTAATTAGGATATTAAAAGACTTGATTAAAAAAACATATTCAATTATTTCCCTATTTTGCTAGTTATTTCTTGTTTGTGTGTGAAAGTGATCTGTGGTGACATCTGATATTGATGCACACATTACAAGAAGTATTTAATGTACTAATTAGACATGAAAATGAAATATGACGACATTTTTATTTAATTGAATTTCACACTAAAATATTTCGTAAAGTCTTGACAAATATTTATGTGTTTCTGTTTAACTATGACTGGTACAAATAATGTCTTAATGACTTATTTTTAACTTCGTGACACTTTGGCGCTCCATATAGTCTATTTAGTGGGTTTCTTCAAATCGGTCGCTGTGTGTTTGTCCCTCCGACATGAGCGGCTGCATTCAGACCGAAAACAAAACATTTCACAGCTCACCCGCTGGTCCTCTCTGACGTCTCTCCCCCACGGATTTGGCTGCTACACCTCCAGGCTCAGATCATGTTCCCGAAGCAAACAAAACAAAACAAAAACAAAAACAAAAACCCTAGCAAACCAACAAGCGTGGACTTCTCCTTCTCCACAACGATGCAAAAACTTTTGTCTTAAAAAGAAGTTCCCGCGCTGACACGCAGCGCCCGTTTCGCTGGACTTCAGCAGATCAATGACGCCGGTCTCTCACTGTCCCAGTCGGGTCAAAGTGACGCGGCGTCCTCGGTCAATTCCTGACTGCAGACAGACGCAAAAGAGGCGGCAGAAGTAGACGCTGCTGTCACTGTGGCTCATCATCATCATCATCATCATCATCATCATCATCATCATCATTATTATCCCCCGCCTCTCCTCTGTCCCTCCCTCAGCCTCTTGCTACTGTCTTTCTATTTACAGACGCTCTAAGGACATCCGATCAGGGGCTTTCCTTTCACCTCTGTGACTCGCCAGAGGTCATTGTGACAGTTTAACCCATCAACATTAATAATGGAAGGAAAACAGACAGCTTAGAGAAAGCAGTTTTAGAAAGTGATATATAAACTTTTGTCCAAGTCGTTTTGAGAGAGTGCTTCAGGTTTCTTACACGCTTGGTTTGACATCATGCTAAGTAAATGTCACAATTTGTGCAGCGTGCTTCGATATGAATATGTCACTAGAGAATTTGTATCGTGTGCAGACTTTTTTTTTTAATATTTCTTGTGAATTATTAGGGACAAGGACATAATTAGTTTTGGTCTACAAACTGGCATCTAAATTATTTCTGTTTCTTCACTATTATGCACTGCTCCTTTTGTAAATAAATAAATGTGATTATGAGAACAAGCAACACAGATCACAGAAGTGAAGAAGTAAAAAAAAAAAAAAGAAAAGAAAAAACGTTTACCAAGGATTTTTCCTAAAATGAAAACATTGTTATTCTGAGACTGTCTTCCAAGAACAGACTGTCTTCAGTCAGAGGCTTCTTCAGATCTGCTGTAATACTGAAAGCCGCAGGAGATCCCACCTAATCACAACCATCATTTCCACAACTACTATTTAAGGAATCTTGGATATTATGAGAGACAAGAACATTTAACTTACCTCTGGGATTAATAAAGCATTTCAGAATTTTAATTTTATTTAATTTACAGACATGAGCGGCGCAAAGTGAATTAACATCTTTTGTAAATGTTGAACAGAGAATAGGATATGAGTTTTTGTGTGTGTGTGTTTGTGTGCGTGTGTGTTACTGAGATTGTGCCCAAATAAGAGCAAATAAATTGTTTTATTTTTAACCTAAACAGCTTAACGTAACCAAACAGAGTTGCTTTACCTTCCATCTTGTGCTCTGCTTTATATCATCCAAAACAAGGCCCCTAAAGCTGAATAGCTGCTGTTGGAATTTCACACTTGTTGCCTCCCATTTTCCTCATTAGTATTCAGGACAACAGTAGGGTGTCCCTGGGGAATTCAGCTCTGTCCCCCGCTCCTTTGTGTGTGTGTGTGTGTGTGTGCAGTCGTACATCCATCTTTGTAGGGACCCGTTCTCGTTTCAGACACTGAGAGGTCCTGGATGTTTTCATAAAATAAGGAGATTTTGAACGATTTATTTATGCTAACTTTGGTTAAATGGTTTTATGGCTGACTTTAGAGAAAGGGTTAAATTGGATTAGGAGTTTAATTTGGACTAAATGGCTGCAAGCTTCAATTGTCCTCACAGAGGCTGAGAAAGGGTTGTGTGTGTGTGTGTGTGTGTGTGTGTGTGTGTGTGTGTGTGTGTGTGTGTGTG
>NW_006799944.1:2584276-2609627 GCF_000485575.1 Poecilia formosa | reverse complement strand
GTGTGTGTGTGTGTGTGTGTGTGTGTGTGTGTGTGTGTGTGTGTGCGCGTGTGTGTGTAAGTGGAAAAGGAGAGGGGAGTACCATGACCCTGAGTTCAGGCAGAGACAAAGCTTCCTTTAAGGCCTCATCATCATTCCCAGTGCTCACACCAGAAAGAAGCTTCACTGGGGCACAGGTCCTGCACATTCATCAAGGAGGCTCATATACCCCACATGTTCGTAATGTTTTAAAAGCTGAATGGCTTCAATTAAAGATGAATGCAGTGGGCTATCATTCTAACAGCTGCCTGATGACGTCTAAGCCTGATAAATGTAATGAAATGCCGTACAAAATTAAAAACATCTAATTAAATTCAAGAAATTAGAGTATTATGTGTTACTGCAATAAATTGTATTCAAAGTTTAATGAGCATAGATAATTATAGGGCTGTTATACTTAGTGCCTTATGCCTATTGTCATAGGTTATTCAAATATTTGTCACTATAATTACTCTAAAAGGCGGTAAATTACGTTTCACTGCCTAACTGCAATTAATAGCACTAGTAATCCAACAAATTAGGATTTACTGTTATTACATTTTCAAAAAGATGGGTAATGAAAGCTCCACGTTTTGTCACATTGCAACCACAAACTTGTGTTTGAATGTTTTTTTTTTTTTAAAGACCAACAAAATGTAGCACAAGGATGTGAAGCAGAAGAAATATGACATGTTTTTCTTTATTTTGTATTTACAAAAATAATGATTAAAGGATACATGAAGGTTGTGGTGTGTATTTGTACCAAAGCCTCTGGAGTCAATATTTGTCAGATCACTTTTTGCTGCATTTGTTGTAACGTTTATCTCACTTTTGCACAGTTAGAGACCAAAACCTTTTGCAAGGAACTCAGTTTCACTTAAAGGGAGCTGATGGCATCTGTTTTCTGGTCACAAAGTCTTTTTTGGATTTGGACTCCGATGGGCCCATTCAAAAGCATTGATAGGCTTTGATTATAACCATTTCCCTGTAGCTCTAGCGGATGTTTTCTGTTATTGTCCTGCTTGAAGGCGAGGGAATAAACTTTAAGAGTTTATTCCGTCCCAAAACTTTCCTGTTTCCGGCTTTGGTTCATTTTCTCATCAACCACCACCTTTGTGTGTGAACCACCTTCCCTGTCCCTGCCAAAGAAAAGCATCCCCACAGTCTTACACCTGCAGGTCACCTGTAGGTAATTATTTTGGTCTCCATAATGCTCTTCACATGTTCTCTGACAAATATCCCAGGTCTTAGCTGAACAGCTGGATTTAAATTGAGATTTCAAGTCTTTTACAACTTGTTCCCTTGGGATTTATGTAGGGTTATCACAATAAAGGCAACAGAATACAAATTCAGGCCACACTTTTTAGATCCTTTTCTGTAAAATATGTCAGAAACCATGTATCATTTTCTCTCTGCTTTGTATATATGTGTGCTACTTGTGTTATGTCACAAAATATAAAAATGTAAAAATAAACCAAATGGTAAACACTGCGCTCCGTTTTGTGAAATAAATATATAAAACTAGATAAGTCAGACATGTCATGAGGAGTACATTAGATGGAATATGCATCACACGGTCAAAGGCTGACACTCCACAGAATCCTCCTTCTGTCAAGTGATAAATTGACCTAAAATATATGGGTTCATGCACTAGATGGGGGATATACTATCATGGACATGCAGAGAGGTTGCATGCCCTCATGCATCTTCTTGAGGCTGCTCCTAATGAACTGCACTGTAAAGACACATGCATGGGACCACACACGCAGCACCATTATTACTCACTCAAATAGGATGTGTCATGTGTGATCACTACATCTCATGTCAGCGAAGATGCTTCCAGTACATTTAAAGTGTTCCTGTGTGTATTTTTGCAGAATATTTCACAGCCAGAGAGACAGAGAGAGAGAGAGAGAGAGAGAGAGAGAGAGAAGAAAGCAGAGAGGCAATTTTATTTCTTTTCCAGTCTTCACCCCACTTACTCTTTCCTCCACATCTCATTACAGCATTGATATGGGAAGAGATAAAAAAGTAAGAAAAGATAGAAATGTTAATCACAACCTTGTCATATCTGGCTTCTGCATTTTTAGATTGCAGACGTCATGAGGAAATATTCTCCTCGGCGGTAGAATATTATGGTTTTCATAAACCTTGCACCCTGGCTGTGGGGATGGGAGAGGGTACGGAGGCAAAGCAGGTCAGTTTCACGCATGATTATTAGATGTGTATCTCCTACTCCTTTTTGATGCTCACAGTCTTATTCAACTCAGCATTACTTGGCATCTCATCTGACAGTTTAATTTGAATCTCGGGTTTCATTTTTTAATACTGTTAAAAAATAAAATAAAATAACAAATTATGGGAGTCACATTTGTTTCCTGGTTCTGTTTTTTCATGCAGAAACATTGGTTATTATGCACAAAATTCAGATTGGGGACGCTGTCAGAAGCAATCATGAGTTTGTGAGGACACCTGCTGGGCAGTTCTTGATACTGTTTCAGCTTCTAAGAAGCCAGAACGTGTTGCTGCTCATTTAATTTAATATGAATGCATATACATAGTAAGTCTAAGGAATAAATACCTGAATATGCATTAGGCCTTATTGGATATGCATTTGCAATTACTAAATGTACTTGACACCAAACAACACACTTAAGACAGCTGCATATTTTGGGGGACTTTTATTGACATATCGTTTTTAATTATTCAGCATCACCTGCAAAAACACAGACAAAAACATAGATCATTAAAAGGATTGTTCAGATTCTGTTCAAGTGAGATTCTGTTAAAAGATTAAAAGAAGTTAAAACCCCTGTAAGTAAAATATTTGTCTAAATTGTCCCTCGACCCCCAATCAAATACCCAGTGAGGATTCACAGCACTTCACTTTTTCCCCATTTTGTTATGTTTCAACCTTATTCCAAACTGTATTAAATTAAGCTATCCCATCAAAATTCTACACATAAGTGCCTCATTACAGCAAAGTGGGAAAAGGTTTTTGAGTATTTTGCAAATTTATTAAAAATAGAAAACCAAGAAATCCCATTTACGTAAGTATTCACATACTTCATTGATCCACATTTGGCAGCGATCACAGCCTCAGATCTTTTTAAATATGGTGCAACAAGGTGGAAATACTCAGAGTTCTTCAGTGCAGGTAAGATATTAACTGGGTTTAACATAAAAAAAACAAAAACTTTCTTTCCAAAATCCCAAAACATTCCTTTACGCTTCCTTGTGCTTCTCTAATGCAACTTGAGATTCGCAATTATGGTATAAGATATTGTTACTGAAGGAAAACAATAAAAAGATTGGTAATTTATTTTATAATATAATATTTGATTCAATGCAGCAATTATATTTTTTTATTACAACTTAATGGAACTGTTGTACTTAGGAAGACAACTGATTGGTAAGTTTGTTTTTGGGGCTCAGACTGAATGCAGAGGAAAACGTATCTCTTTTTTAAAAACACATTTTATCAACGCTTTTTACAGTTTTCCAAGAAATACCAGCATGAATTCTAATGTAGTTTTACGCCTACATCAGCCATCTTTTTGTACCTGGTCGATCCAGCTGTTGAAAGCAGAGACTCTGGTGAAGACGGTGGGTTTCTTCACGTAGTTGCAGCCGAGGCCAGACACAAAGCTGGCAATGCCATGGATCTCCCAAACACCTTCGGCGTTCTTACAATTCAGAGGGCCACCAGAGTCACCCTGAACAAGGAGATTCAGAAAGAAGGTCTATGTTTTATTCAACTGAAGGAGCGACCAGAAGATCGACCAGAAAGAAATAAAGAAAGAAAGAAAAAAAAGAAAACAGGGGAAATCACTATCAAAATCATTGATTCACGAAGAATTATTATTATAAATTATTCTAAAGTTTATTTGATAGGGACAGACACACATCGACATAGACAAACTGAATAAAACAGCAGTCCCATGTTTGCATCATGGTGCAGGACAGGTGGACACAAGAACAGCATTTGTTGATTCTTGGCGTCACGCCACAAAAAAATAACTTTGAGGCAAAATTTATTCTATTTCATTTCAGTGGGATCACTTTGTAGGTTTATTATTATTATTTTTTATTTTTTTTTGCATGGCTTCAAAAACAGCTTGTCTAATCACCAATCAGGCGTTTTGAAGGAATAAACAAAGCAACTCAAAACACATAAGTGCTGAAATAATCATCTCCCTCCTCGTGTGCATTCTCAAACAGTGCAGCAGACTTACGTTGCATCCAGCAACAATTCCATCCCCACCGGCGCACACCATGCTGGTCCTAACAGCGATGCCCCACCAGTCAGACTGGGAGCAGGTGGCGTGGTCAGCCACAGGCATCAAAGCCTGCTGCAGCTTATCAGCAATGGGGCCTCCGGCTAAAACACACAGGCAGAGTCTATTACCGTCATACACATAAACTCGCTGGCTGTCAAAGCTGCTTTACAGGAGCTCCCCGAGAGCCAAACTCAGTCTGACCCAAATTTTCAATTTAGAAGTAATCCCCCTGCTGAAAAGT
Source organism: Poecilia formosa (assembly GCF_000485575.1). Taxonomy (NCBI): domain Eukaryota; kingdom Metazoa; phylum Chordata; class Actinopteri; order Cyprinodontiformes; family Poeciliidae; genus Poecilia; species Poecilia formosa. The sequence goes on along the minus strand of NW_006799944.1, from coordinate 2,605,088 downwards.
TTCAGCTCAAATCTTATGCAGGTAATTTTCTTCCCAACTTCCCAAATAGCTCCGGCTAACCCTAACCGTTTATGAATACTGCCACTATGGCGGAACACTGGCCAAACGTGCTAATGGAAATGATACGAGGAGGAATGCAGCCGAAACGTAAACAGAGGGAGAACTTACTGTACACTCTGCCCCAGCCGGTGATGTAGCAGGGGTAGAGGTTGGTCAGCAGAGTGCCAGGAGCGGGGATGCATCCCAGCTGCACCTGATCACTCAGAGTCACTGGCTCGGACAACTTAATCAGGGCAATGTCATTACTGCAAGGAAGACAGACAGAGAAACGAAGGCTTAGGGAGGGGTTGACTTCCCCAACCTAAGATACTGAAAAGAAAGGCAAGGAAGTAAGTGCATCCATAAATTACTTTCCAAATGCTAATCAAACCTTTTGATTTAAATCTTACTGAAGATGTTGGTTCTCTCGAGTGTGGTCCTAGAGGTAGTGTGTGATGTTCAGCAGAGAACATCAAGGCTAACATGTTAATATTAAATGTTTTATCTATTAATCAGTGGAGCAACTTTTCAAAACATAAGAAGTTTCGTTGGTATCCAAATTTAATTACTTTATCAGAATCACCAATGTTGATGTTGAACCCTGTTCTAATCTTAGGCACTTGCTGAGAAATGGTTTGTTTCATACCACTTTAAAATTTTATTATAATTTCACTAGCATGTTATGCTAACTAGCTTATAATGTCAAGCCTGCTAGCAAGCTTAGTTTTTGAATCGTAAGGTAGTCAGTGCCAATAAACAACCCATCTTAGCCATAGTTGTCAATGAAAATATTTGTGTGTTTGCATTCTTATGAAATCAATTCACTTTTGTGATCTAGTTTCTTGTAAGCACATTAACTAACTGACCCGTTAGTTTATTTGGTCCTCTCATTTCCAGCTAAATCTAAATTTTTAGCAGTATGCTCGAGCTACGTCACCAACTGGAATGAAGAAAATAGATAAAGAATGGTATTCTGAGTATGTTTGCTTTATATTATCAATGGAAATACTCGAAACTCCATCCCAGAACAGCAAATAAAAAGCTGCTGCTTTTGTAAAGACAGCAAACAGCAGCTCTAGATTTGCTTAAAGTGGGATAACCTTAAGAGCTTTGGAAATTATATCAGGTAAGTGTCTTTTAGTTGTTAAAAGAAAGCACTATTCAAAGCTTCATGAATGTATGAGAGATTCAGTAGCTCAGATACCATAGTTACAGGAAGACATTGCAATATGTGAATATACCTAATTGATGTTTATGTAGAGAGAATCTTAGTTGCTGTCTTCGTTTTTCTTACCCAAAGGCTACGAAGATGGGGTTCCACTTCTCGTGGACGATGATCTTCTCGGGCAGGATGGCTTTGGAGCCAGCCTCTTCTTCGACCAGGTTGTGTTTGCCCACAAACACCCTGTAGGAGAACTCGGTACTGCGAGAGAAAACAGACTGTTGAGGCCCAAGGCAAACCAGACAGAGGGTTTATTAAACAGTTGAATGATTTGATTAATTTGGTCTGATTGTGCTTTTGTGTGGAGGAATAGATAAATAAACTTTGATGATGAGTTGAATTTGCCATTACAACTTCCAAAATATTTCTCCTTTTTTTTTTTTTTCTTGGTAGGAAAATTAAGCCTTTGGTGAAACAAATAAGCAAGCAGCACTGCATGGAATAAAATAAATACAGAATTTGCTGTGAATTGATGGTTGTGTTCCTGCGTTCATGTCTTTTATGCGCCTCAGCTTCTCATACTTGATGCAATGTGCAGCAGTCATGACCCAGTTGGCAGCAATCAGAGATCCTCCACATGTGTGCCTCCACTCACCGTCCCTTTCGTACTGCAGAGAGATCTAAAAAAGGGAGAGGAGGAAAAACAATATACACGGAAGTGGGCTGTCCTTCTTCAGACGGATGGTGTGGATTCCTGATTTAACACTTAAAAAAAAAAAAGCCCTGCTTAATTGCAGGATTTTCAACGGCCACTGGGTTTGTCATCCGATAGCCAGATGCTGAACCCGGAGGGTCATCAAAGTGAACATAAAAACACAGACAGATGTGTGCACATCAGCATACCTGCCAGGGCCAGCTGTGGGGCTTGGCATCCACTCCATTGACCACACGGGAAGTCAGGGGCTCAACAGGAGGGGTGCCGCACCCAAGGGCTGAAAGGAAAAGGAGCAGGTAGAACACACACACACGCACACACGCACACACACTTAAATATATTCTGAAGCAGAGTGCAACATTTCTCTCCTCACCAAAGAATCACAAAGGACCGGCTCACTATGTGCTAACGAGCAAATGCAACACAGAGAAACAATTAACCACAGAAATAGAATATTCCAGATGTTCTTACCGCCAGCAATGAGCACTGAGGCCAGCACTATGGGGATCATGTTGATTGATGCTTCAGCTGAGGGACGGTGAGACCCACACACTCTCTTTTAAACTTTCCACCTCAGGCAGCTCTCTCTCTGAACACAGCAGCGCACTCTCCAATTGGTCTGCGGCGGCCTGCTGAGGCTGTAGATGGACCAATGGCAGCGAACCAGGAGTTTATTTCACACAGGTGTATTTTCTGGGACATTTCCCATGACCTTCCTGCAGCATTAACTCTAAATCACTAACCCTCGCATAAGTAACATTGTTTTTGGGAACTTGGACATGAATATATTCATATTATGAGTGTGTTTGAAATGCAGCTGACTCTTTATATGCACCAAAGATAAGTTTCAGTATTCGGATAACTTCTACACCTTCAAAACACCTGGAATTAAATGCTTATGTAACAGCACAGGAAGTCAGCATCTAGATTCTTGGCACTGAAGAGTTTTTTTTTTTTTTTTTTTTTTTTTTTTTTTTTTTTTTTTTTTTAGAATTGTACTATGAAAAAGTGTTCCTAAAAAAATACACGGTAACAATGAACAACAGATGGTTTTGTTGATGCAGAAAATGTGTTGATATTTTAACACATGCAGTGGTGCGGCTAATTCTGCTGTGTCAGGACGCCATATGTGTGACAAAGCTTTGCACTCATCATATTTTACATTCATCTGTCATTTTCTCTGCAGCACATATTTGGATTTCCTACAAAATATTCCGGCCTAAACTTTCAGGTGGTTGTTTTATTGAGCTTGATGACAGGACCTGAAGAAAAGAAAAGGCACAAATTAAAAGGCAATTGTTGTGGTGTAACAAGCCTGAGGGGTGTCCGCGTGTAGACTTAATAAATCTGTCAGGGATTACGTGAAAATATGCTCCACCAAGAGTGGCAAAGGACTTTGATGGAGAAAAAGAAAAATCAAACGTTGGTGAGGATGCTTAAAAAAAAAAACTGTAAGTGCCTGCAAATATTGCTTCATAATCACCACAATTCTGCTATAATTTGTGAAGCAGCTTGTTTTATTGATCAAAGTAAATGTTGTATTCAAAGCAATTAGTCGGGAAATTTGTCAAATCACTTCAGACTGCAGGCTAGACTCTCAGATTGTTCTTGAGTCATTTATTTTCCCAATTCACCACTAGATGGGACAGTTCATCTGCTTTGATACCACACTCATTTATGTCCATTTAAAGGAGAGGAACAGAGATTATTCTGAGTACAAATATATGTGTTGTATTTACTTTTATTTATTCTGACAAAGAAACAAAGAAAAAAAATCACTTTTACTTTTAAACTAAGGTACAAAATGAACCTTGGAAGTGATCGTAAAAGGTTCCTGGGGTTCTGTAAAAAGAAAAATTCAAAACAGCTAAATCTGCTTTCAACGTTTCCTTTAAAAGTTTTTTTTGTTTTTTGTTTTTTTTCCCCCCCCCGGGGGCATTTACTCGTTTTGTAGTGAAGCCAATTCTCAGAGGAAAGAAAAACACTTTAAAGAGGCAAAAAGAAACCCAAACAACCAGAACAACGTGGGCACATGTGTATTCTGCTTTCTTGCATGCATGGCATCATGCAGTGCAAAATGCTTTGTGTTGCGTCGCTGTACATCATCCATCATACACCATGGTGAAACAAGATGATGGCAGTGTGAGGTTTCTTTTTTAAACAAATACACAGAAAACGGTCAGGGTTGGTAGGAAGACCGAGGCATCTAAATACAAATCAGTCCTGGAAGAAAACCTGTTAGAGACTGACCAGACCTAAAACAAGTCTGCTCACTGATGCTCTGCATCGAATCCGATTCAGTTTGAGATGTGCTGCTAAACAGAATGGGCACAAATGTTATTCCCTCCATGTGCAAAACTATCTATCCGATATCATCTTTTCAACTCGCTCTACCTAAATAATATATTCCCATTATGTGACTGCAAAAGACTTGCAGTCACATTTCTGCCTCCAGATGTGATATGCAATTCATTAAAATCTAATTAAAACGTCTCTTGAGATCACCAAAACATTGTCAAACCTCTTACAGGGCAGTGTCTGGCACACCACCGTTTCCTGACTAAAGCTGTTGTGTTCATTAATTTGATACTGAGATGAGATAATGAAGCGAGGTTTGAACTTCGTGCGGTTTTGCTGTAAAAGATGTAAGCCTGACCTGTCAAAGCTCCCAAATCCTTTTTATTGAGGTCAAAAACCCCTGATCTCGTAAATCTGCTGCTTATCAGTGAAATATGTTGTATCAGAGGCAGTCTGTCATGTTCTCCTGACTGAGCAGGCAGAAAAGCCCAGCGACTGAAGCCCTCCGGGGAAGTTGTAGTAGGTACAATCCAGACTGTTTTCCCTAACAGAGCAGCAGCTGAACTCTGAATGACACCACTGCTTATGGTTGGTTTATATCATGTTGTGGCAATAAACCCAGCACTGGTCATTGCCATTTTCTACATGCAGCAAAAAGAGAAAGATTTTGCAATACGTGTAAATATTATTGTGGCATGCCAGTGTTATTGGCTGCTTCCAGCTGTGAGTGTGTGTGTGGGTTTTTTTTTTATACCTCATTTCCCCCTGCATGTCACAGTCACTGGTGTCCCGCCACACAGTTTAATATAGGGCCCTTTCTGAGCCATCTAACATCCATGCTGTTTAAATTCCTACACCACAGCTGCATTTTACAGCAGCTGGCTTATTTACCACAGCCTGCATGTTTAACGCCAGGGAGCTAAAGTAAATCCATCACTGGTCTACTAAAGCTAATCTTGACTGAATGCTTTTCTGCTGTCTCTTTGTGATTGTCAGTGCACATATTTATTTCATTTTGCTCTCTAATTCTGTGCTCCCCCTGTCTCAGAACTGTCAGGCTGGGAACAACTAATTTAATTACATTTTATAAGCACAAATTATGATTCAAGTGTTTCCAGATCTTGTGCATACTTGTCAGGTTTTCTGTTTCTTTCATACTAAGAGAAAGAATGTACCAGAGGAGTAAATATAATGACTGGGCGTGGTCGCCAACTATACATAATGTTTTTGTTTTTTTTCCTGCTTAGATTTTCTTCTAGAAAAAAACATGTTTATGGTAGGTTTGTCCAGGCACCAGCATAGATTATTTACAACAACCTCTGCAGAGACTTGCAGCTATTTTTTAATGAGTACGTTTGGTATCAAGTATAAACTAGTCCTCGTGCTCGAACATGACATACGCACAAATCAGAAGTATGCACATGAATGCAGTTCTGCTCTGCATCCCCAGAACCAGAACCAGAACCAAACATGGAGAAGCAGCATCCAGCTTCTGCAACAAACTTCCAGAAAACTGCAAAACAGCTAAAACAACAACTGAGTTTCTTTAATTAAATAAAGAATAAAACCCCACCTGTTTAGAATTGTTTTCGACCCACAATCCCTGGAATATTGAGCAACGTATTTGTTGTCCATGATTTTGATGATGGCATGAGAAATTGGTGACTGTAAGATGTTTTTATAACTTTTTATGTTTGTGTTTAAAGAACTTTGAACTTCCTTATTGTTGAAATGTGCTTCACAAATAATTTTGACTCGATTTTCTTGTGAAGTTACTAACAATCCTTCAACTTGTTCACATTTTGTCACATCACAATCACAAACCTCAGTGTATTTCACTGGGATATTAAAATAAAACATGTTCATGAAGTGCTTGAAAAAGGATGTATGGTAATCAAAAAGTTTTACTTTAAAATGCCTAGAAAACGTAAATGTATTCAGTTGTTTTTACCTTCATAGAGCCCACGAAACAAAGTGCAACAAATCGCTTTTAGAACTCACTTACCTGCTAAATAGTCCCTATAGTTAATGTCTCAATGTCTCTAATTTCATCTCAGAATAATCTATTCTTTTCTGGAAAGCTCTCAGGGATTTGTTGGAGAACATTGGCGAAGAAACGGCATCATTCGGGCCGAGGAACACAACAGAAAGATCAGGGAGAAAGATATGGAGAGGTTCAAAACAGGGTGTTGGGATCATGAGTTCTTCTGAGGTTCCCAAATATGCATTAATTATCATTTATATATGATGGTCTGTCGTATGAAGTCTCAATTAGGCAAAGTTTGTTGTAATGCAACATAAAGATGCAAAAAGGTTTATTGGGCATGAATATAGCCTGTTGTTTCCTGCTGACCCACTTTGATTTACCTAAATAACAGATTTCCAGGCTGCAGACAAAGAATATTCTGATAGTAGATAAAATATGTAAGTCTGTACAGACCCAACCTAGTTGAACAAACATGGACAAACATATAAAAGTCACATGCAGTGAAACACAACTTTAGATCTTTTCTTGTGAGACGTGTGTGTGTGTGTGTGTGTGTGTGTGTGTGTGTGTGTGTGTGTGTGTGTGTGTGTGTNGTGTGTGTGTGTGTGTGTGTAAGCTGTGTTTGTGCCGTTTAATGCCCTGGATCACTTCCTGGATTGGAAATGAGGGTTCAAAGGTTTCCAAAGCTTGCATATTTCCTGTGTGCTTCTCAGGTGAAATCTAGAGTCATGTCAACGAACACGGAATCCCAGACACACAGCTGTGAGTACACATTCATTTCTAAAATTTAACAAGACAATGTGCATGTACACATCTACTTACGCAGATTCAGCTGTTCCTAATTAGTATTGCTTTCTTGGCTAGTTTTTGGGAAATTTTCTGGGAAATATTATATTTTGCATACTGCTAAACAGTAATTTTTTTCCCTTGAATTCACTTGAGTTTTCTTTTTATGTGTTTTGATCTTGAGTAATCCATGGGGCTGAGTGGATCTTGCTCCATCAGAACCGCAACATATTGAAAAATACACAAAAGAGAATCATACCATGGATTTATCTGTAGTTATCAAGCTGCCTAAGACTGTTAGGCATCATAAAATGTAACAATCCTTTGTGTTCACCACAAAACACACTAACCAGATGATACTGAGACTTTAGCCCATTGCAATTCTATTTTATTGCATTTGAAAATTGAAAAAAAGTAAAATAAAAAATAAGGCTCCAGTCATGATAAGACATGTTGGCACTTATCTTGTCTTCCTGCTCTTCAGCTGAATCAGAGCTGGTAAAGGAATTTGCACAATGTCTCATTAAGACCTTTTTGACATTCTCAGTTGTTCTCTGAAAATGAATCACAGACAGTTCTATGACGAGTGAAAATGAAAAGACCAGAGAGAAAATGGCATGCCAGATAGAAAGTCGTGCAGAATCAGGGTTGGCGTAGAAGGAATAACAAATAAAGAAGAAAGAACGACTAAAATAAATCAATGTTTCAGGCGTGAGAATCGAAAGAAAAAAACCCCCAAAGCTGCAAATAAAAACAACCTAAACGCTCAAGACTTTTTCTAAGTTCCAAGGTTGTCAGCATTCCTCACTTTGCTCACAATACGCTCGTTTCTGAGCGCTGGAAACTGCAGGGATAGCTCCCTAAAAATGGCACCGCGCATTCAGATATCATTTGCAATGCGGCAGTAATCACACTCCAAATTCACGTCCACATAATAAGATGTTCAAGCCTATTATCTCTGTGCTGCACACTCTCATTGTTATTGTCTGTTTTACTCGTAGCACGGGAATGAACAAAACTCCCTGATTGGTTGCAATAACATTTACATTGTCAGAGAAACATTCTCACCGATGCTCAGCAAGGGGCTTCGGTTTGTCCTCAGTGGTTTGCATTTGCTAATCATGTAATATACTTGCGCATCTTTTATTGTTCCAGTGTTTTGGAGAGTATAAAGCAATGAAGTGTTAGGAACAGGCAATGCAACAACAAAGAAAATAATTCCTTTGTGCTTCTCAGGTCATCACCTCAGGGAGAAGTGAGTTAACACAAGTAGCGGCTTTTGCAAAAACTGAGCAAAGAATGATTTGCTAAGACTCTCTGTAGTTGTTAGAATCAAAATGTTTCATATCAAGATGAAAAAACAAACACTTGACCACAGTGCAAATTTTAAAACATATTTATTGTCACTGTTGCATGATTACACAATACAAATGTCATAGTCCATGGATTTATTTACCGGTGACACACTTCTGCACTATTCTAGCCAGTTCTCACACAGATTTTTTGCATAATCCCACTTCACTATGCAGTGGACTCTTCAAAATGTAAAAACAAAAATCCAAAGACATACAACCTTCAAAGCACTTCACATCATTTGATGCTGCAGCTGCACAACAGTTGAGAAGACTTTGTTGGAAGGGTGAACCATGCTTTACTGCATGATTTCCTGATTTCTTCAGTTCTCTGTCTCATATTTTCTGAAGTTGATTTTATTTTCCTTTACTCTGCTAGTACCCAGCAGGGAACGATGTCCACAGGCCAGTGGGCTGGAGAGTGTGGCACCTTTGTTGCATTCAGGGGAGGAGACCCCTGACCCCATCCCTACCACCACCAGGGGGACTATTCCAGCCTGGATTAATGGCAGCTTTTTGAGAAACGGTCCAGGGAAATTTGAGTTTGGAGAAGACAGGTATTTACCAGACACTTTGAATCTGTCACACAATGCACTCATACATTGAATTTCTTCACTATGTAAATTTAATAAAATATAGTATATGTTTGCTGATTTGTTGATGATATTCAGCTCTACTTTCCTGAAAAGGCTCAGGAAACAAATCAGCTTATTTTAAACCACTATGTGATTAATTTTCTGTACATTTTTGAATCCTAAGGCAAAGTTGAAATACCTAAACTCACCAGCCACTCTGTTAGGTAAACATTACTTAATCCAGGTTAGACATCCTTTTGTCTTGAAAACGTCCTTGTGGTCTACATAGATATGCAGTTACTGCAGATTTCAGCCACACACATATTTGAGCCCTCTATTTCACAAACTGGATTCAGATCTGCTGACTGTGGAGGCTTTAGGAGAACAGAGAACCTGTCATGTTTAGGAGTCCAGCCTGAGATGTTTTGGGCTTTGTGATAAAGTACTTTTTCCTAGTGGAAATACCCATTAGAGGTTGGAAGAAATCTGGTCATAAAGGGACGGGCATCGTCAGCAGCAGTATTCAGTAAGTAGTAATATCTAATGCTTAGGTGGTAATAAAGAGCCTAAAGTGTCAAAAGAAAAAATATTTTCTACACAGATTGAACTGTTAAGACAAAATGGATCCTTTCTTGTAACTTGGTTACAGCAGATTGTGACTCTACCAGCAGAATGTTACAGGCAAATGGAGAATTGTCAGGTCAAGCAACATTTTTGAATCTGTTGCCGTTCACCTCTGGTGTGAAAAGCCTTAGTTTGTCTTTCAGTGACGGGAGTGGCATCTCGTGTGGTCTTCTGCCGGTGTAGTCAATTTGCTCCAACTGTTTATATGTTCTGGCTTTAGATATGGTCTTCTGCATACCTTAGTTCTAAAGAGTATTTATCTGAGCCGTAGCTACTTTTCAATTATTCTAAATCAATCTGCCTCCTCTGATCATTTTTCTCGTAACTGCTGCTCACCGACATTATTTGACCTTTCTTTGATAAAAGAAAGATTAAAAAAAAGAAACATTGCATTGTGTTTAAACACAATGCAATGTTTCTGCAAACCACATTGCATTGTCTTGCTAGAATATACTTTTAAGCATCATTTGATAATTTACCTTGTACTTGTATGTGTTTTGTCTCTCTTCCATTAGTCGGTTTTGTCACCAATTTTATTATTGATTCTAGTGTTTTATTTGCTGTTGCCTTGAAAAGCATTTATTTTCAAAGCTCAGTCGAGTTGATTTCCCAGTAAAGAATATATTTCCCATGTAGCACCCTCTAGTTTATCTCACCTAAGTAACTTCAGTGAAATGAAATGGCTTTTTATCTCTTTCAGATACAATCACTGGTTTGATGGCATGGCCTTGATGCACCGGTTTCACATCTGTGAGGGCAGCGTAACTTACAGCAGCCGGTTCCTACGCAGTGATTCATACAACCTCAACTCAGAGAGGAACCGCATTGTGGTCTCAGAGTTTGGGACTGTCGCCATGCCTGACCCTTGCAAAAATTTCTTTGCACGTTTCCTTTCCCGTTTTCAGATTCCACGTATGTATTGCTTCTTTATTTATTGCACAATCCTGTTTGAAACACGCAGCACTAACAGTGGTCGTTTTAGTATTATACAACACGCATTATTATTATGCATTATTGATCATCTGGGTTGTGACTCCACTGATGTTGGAAAGGTTTCTTTTCCTCATCTCTGTTCAAAGTAAACCGTGAAGGAAAAAAAAAAATTGTCGTCACGCTGAAGAGGGCAGACGCCATCAGAATACACCTGAAATCTCAGTGGTCAAGTTTTTTCTGCAGAGCTGAGCAAGAATAAAAATGCAGCTTGCCTTTGTTTGTGAAGTCAGCAAATGCAGCATCCTTTGCATTGCAATAGAATTACATTAACCAATTGAGAACATTTGTTGAATTAACAGCGGCGAATGAATTATTCTTGGTAATTTAATGTGGCAGTCGTGTCCAGAACGCAGCTTTTCAGCATAGAAAAAGAGGTCAGTTTAATTGGTTGCGCTTACAAGCATATGCAGAAATCATTTCTTTCTCATTGACTCATTTGCAGTTACATTATGCTTGAAATATGACTTCAACACGGAGGTGGTCTGGTAGCGAATGATAATTTGTCAACACAAAATTATGACTGTTAAAAAAGCTGTCAAAATTACTATTCTCTTCTGTTTCATTAGGACAAGTACATTTGACAAAATAATTTGTCAGTTATTCAAAAATAAAAATAAATATGTTAAAATGTACTTTATTGATGCCAGAATTGGAAAATTATTGACAAGAAGAAGTCGACCTGTGACAATAATGATAAACTCCAAATAATGTTTCTAAATCCTAAAACTTGGTCTGGGATTGAGAGTTTTTCTGCTGGAAGTATTTCTACACTATTAAGTAGATGCCTTGTTTACATTTCTAGATATTATTAAGTTCAATTATTATGTACTATTTAGCAGCATAGTTCCACATGGTGAGGTATCATATTTGACGATGGGTAAGTTTTATTTTTAGATGACAGTTTGTGTTTGTTGGCTGTATGCAGAGATAGACTTAAAGCCCAAAAGACTATGTAAGTTTTATGGATAACCTGTGGGGATTTTTGACATCATCGAAACAGAAAACACAAAACATCGCCAAAAAAAGAGGAAAAAAAAAACCCGTTAAGACAATATCGTATATGGTGACTCAACGTTCAGATTCAGATTTGCAGTTAAGCACTAAATTATTCATACCCTTGATAGATTTGAATGTAAAATAATTTTTATTCTTCCAAGAAGCTTATTTCTGATAGGAATTGAAAACGGGTTCTCTCAAAAAATAATTTAAAAATGTAAGATTTCACTGCTTTAATTAACGGTTTATTATAAACTGGGATTTTGAACATTATCCATGTCTCAGTAGTCTCCTGAAAAATCTTTACTGACATTACATGAGTCCAGATCTCTTTATTCTTGCTGACCTGTTTTCTGCTTGTTTCCACTGCTAGTTTGACAGTTTATCTTACATTTGTGCTATATTATATTTTACACTTCAACCTGTTGCTGCTTTTAAATTAAGTTTACTAAAACTCTGTTTGAAGAGCTGCATTATCGGTTTATCAAATAATTTTACTGAATACATGAAAATCAATTTTTAGCCAGCAAAGAACAAGCAAGGAGTTATTAATTATACGTCTATTAACTGCAAGCTACGTTGCCTTGCATCCTAATTTCTTCTGTTCGTCCTGTGTTTGCTCCGTATTTTGGCTGGTTTTTCCCTCAGTTTCTCTGCCAACTTCTTTCACTCCCTTAGCTCTCTCTGATGATGTTAGAGCTATAAAGAGTGTTTTTCTTGAAACTCTTAACTTTTAAAGCTTTCTTTGGAAAAAAATAATAATTTGAAAGTATGAGTTGCTGACATGTGATGTGGTGCCAGGAAGCAAGGTGGAATGGTGTAAAAGATTGCTGGGCTGCCCTCAGGTGCTCAGGGGGAACGTGTTCAGGCCCAGGAATGTGCAGGATGAACGGCATCAAAACAAGTCATAAGCACGTAGTTCTGAGGTCCACACATTCTTTGTTAATGTTTTAAAGCTTTCATTTACATGTTGCTAACGAGGCAGCCGGGACAAACCCCTGAAAGGGTGGCAGAATTCAAACAATCAAAGAAAAGAAGAACATGCATTTATATTTTACTGCTCTTGTCCTTGATTGCGCAAGAGGTGCAATGGAAGTCTGCGACATACTAATGAAAGCCTGTGTGTATGTGTGCGTGTGTCCATTATTATTATTATTATTATTATTATTATTATTATTATTATTATTATTATTATTATTATTTAAGCAAAAAGAAAACACTTTTGAATGCATTCTGTGAAGGAGTGATGACTGAAAATTCAGGTTTAAACTTCTGCAAACTTAAGAAAAACAAGCTACTGGACTGGATGAGCATTTCCTTCTCTGACGTACGTGAGAACGACGGAAATGTTTTGAATCACTATATGTTCTTGTCGTCCACATGTGTGAACAGAGCCCACAGATAATGCAAATGTGAACTTTGTCAAGTACAAGGGAGACTACTATGTCAGCACAGAAACCAACTTTATGAGGCGAGTGGATCCGCAAACCTTGGAGACAAAAGAGAAGGTGGGTAGTTAAAAATTCAACAAAGTCTCTTTATGAGACAGAGAGCTGATAAGAAGTCAGAGACTCAAGAGAAATGTGACAAGCACGAAGGATGAAATGTGTTTTTTTTTATTTTTTTTTTTATTGTCATTTCATGGTTAGGTGGACTGGAGTCAGTACGTTGCTGTAAACTCAGCCACAGCACACCCACACTACGACCGTGAAGGAGCAACATACAACATGGGCAATTCGTACGGCAGAGATGGTGACCTAGTTTTCTGTTTGCATAACCTCCCATGTAAACCTGTCAATCTCAACATTAAAGTGAAGGAAGTGCTACTTTTTGAAAGATGCTTCTTTTCCTGCATCACTACATCTCGCAGAAGCATTGATGAACCTTTTCACATCATGTGACGATTAAATTAAAAGTTCATTTACTTCTATTAGAATCTTATGCTATTGACCAACAGAGAATAATGTGTAATTGTAAATTGGAAGGAAGGTTGTTTGTGAATTAACGAAATGCTTCGCAAGGAAAAATCTGACAATGTCAATATTGTAGCTGTCCTGTTTTGGGGGGAAATCTGTAGTATAAGGTTTTTGAATAGCTCAATCTCAGTCAGACTGGATGGGCAGCTTCTGTAAACATGAGGTTTTAAATCTTGCCACAGTTTCTTGGGTGAATTCAAGTCTGACCTTGGCAAAGGCATTTTATGCATGAATATGCTTTGCACTAAACAATTCCAGATAAAGTGTTGCTGAAAAATGTAAGTTTTGGTCAGAGAACACATTTTTTCCCACTTGTTTTCTATGTTCCCTACATAGAATGTGACAAAATGATATATAATTTCTCCAGGTTTTTTCTACACCATCATCCGCATCCCTCCTGCTGAGGAAGCGGCAGCAAAGGAGGACTCGGCAGACCTCAGCGGGGCCGAGGTGATCTGCTCCATCCCTGCAGCTGAATCCAGAAAACCTTCTTATTATCACAGCTTTGGTGAGACACACACACTTCGGGATGATAAGTAGTCACCTCTCTTTACCTAATCTGCAGCTTAGATGTGTAAAGAACTAAAATCAGTGACTACTGTTAAAGACATTGCTTCAATGACCCGTTCTGCTAAAATGAAACATTTGTATGGCTTTAATTATTCCATTTCTTATGTAAGTTCTTGTGTTCTCCTGTCACAGCTTCCTTTTTTCCAGTCACACTCTGTCGTTCTACCTCCGATTCACAGAAAAGCAACACCAATTTTATTCGTCTCCTTGAAAGTTTTAAAGTGTCTGGTAGATATATTTACGCCCCTTCAACCTCAAAAGGTTGAAATAAAGTTATTGTTTTTCTTGTCTGCGTTTAAAATAAAATTACAAATCATGTGGATGAAACTGAAATTGAAAATTTTTTTTGGCCTACATGACAACGTGGTGGAAAACCAGCACAACACAGCACATCACCCCAAAACTGAAAAAAACAAAACAAAACAAAACAAAACTTCCAGTTGTGATTTTTCTGTAAGGTGGTCCTTACAGAAAAATCTGTAAGGACCACAGTCAGTTTCAGTTTGACTGAAACTGAAAGTTTCAGTCAAACTTTCAGTCAAAAGTTTGACTGAAAGGGTCAAACTTTTGACCCTTTCAGTCAAAGGTTTGACTGAAAGGGTTTAATACAAAAAGTCTAACAGAGACTAGAGACTAACAAAAAAATAATCTATCCAGCAAGCATATGAACAGCAGAAAACTGGAATAAAACGAAAGGCATGTCAGATCAAAAAGTCACATAGAAGAGTGAAAATGGCATTCAGGCCTGCAGAAACAAATCACAGTGTATGACAGCCAAATGGCCAAAAGGCCCAGAAGCTTCAAAGTCACAGATTTGAAGAGGACTGCTAATTGATGATTTGTGTGAAACCTGGGAGGCAGCACCCAATTACAAAGAAGGAGGGGGCTGAAACAAAGCATATGACATTATATCTCTTAAAAACAAACATCGATTGGGATGTGGCAAAAATGCACGCTACTTTTCCCCCCCATTATCTATTAGTTTCTTTTATTTGTAAAAACAAATGAAAACCAAGTAAAAAAAAAAATCTTTCCACTTTCAATTACTTTGTGTTTGTCGATTACATAAAGCCGTAATAAAGTGTTTAGAAGTTAGTGTGACAAAATGAAGGGTTTTTACATTTATAGCATTCGTTTTATGAATGCTATGAAGCCTTTTCTGCTAGACACTCTAATGCCTAAAAGAACTCGAAAAGGGACAATTTTTTTTTCCTTTTTTGGCTATATTCCAAACACGCAGCTTTACAAAACGCTCACGGTAATGTTTAGTTTATCTGGTTGTAGTTTGTGTTTACCCGTCTGCGTTGGCTTACCTTCCAATCCACACATCAACACTTACAAGCACTTTGCAGTTATATTTAGTGACTGTGCTCTTTGTTGGGAGTCCTCAACAAAAGAAAACAAAATTCAAGCAGCAAGAAGATTTGGGCTGGGAGAGTTAAACCCTCCAACAAACAAACGCATGAACACAGATCTCAGTAAACTCAGTAGCGTCAGAAGCTCAAAGCCCAGCATGGAGTCTCAGGCAGTGCGGAAAGTCGCTGCCGCATTTGAAAGACCATCGGCGGAGTAAAATGTGGAGGAGTCTGTTTTTTGATGGTTGCGCAGCGTATGATTGGACATTACAAGTCAGCTGATACCCATAGGGGCAACAAAGTAGCCATTAAAAATCAAGCTCTGGGCCAATGCCAGTCATCTAAAGCAAATAAGACTCCATTACTTGGCTGATTTAACACAGCGTTGCTCCATTTGTTCCCTGATCACATCTCGGTCTATATTTCTGGCGGACCACCCTGTCCCACCAGACTTCTGGGCACCGAGAAATCCCACATGTCAGGAAAACATTGTGCAGTTGTACAACAAAACCTAATATTACATTTGTCAGAGGAGTTCCAGGTCGTGTTCCAGCTCTTTTTTTATTTATTTATTTTGAAACGCTTTTGTCTGAACTTTTGCCTATGAAGTGAAAGATGGAAAATGTCATCGCTGGGACCAGAAATATTACATTTGCAAGCTGATTTTGATGCATGTGGCTTCCTCCAGTCAGAGAAGAAATAAGTTAACAGCATTAGATGGCTGAAGGGACCGAACAAAGTGCAGCTGCTTGTCGGTGTGTGTGCAGGTACGGAAGTCGTCGCAAAGATTGTTTTGATGGATCACAAGGCCCTGCTGTAATTGAGACCTGTTTTATTACATCTGGGTATCACTTTATCAGGATTAGTTACTCTTTTCAGTGACTTTTCTTTTAAATCTAAACAGTACCAGTCAGAGCTTTAACTGCACTCATCATCAGCGTGAATGTGCAGTTGAGTTGGTCCAATTTGAGCAATTCTTTCGTGCACACTGGATTAGTAATGTAGCATAAATCTTTAATAATTAAAAAAAGAAACATTAAAATTAGTTCTGTTCTGCCAATTCTGATACTAAAAAAAAAAATTTTCTCAACACCTTGTAAAAATAATTTTGACCAAATTTTAGTGGTGGTATATGCATACAGTGTGACATTGAGTAGATTAAAGAAAACCGTCAATAAATTCAAACTTATTTAGCGTTATTGGTTTAAAAAGCACTGAAGATGTAAGCTCTGTTAAAGAATCTACCCCAAATTAACAGCTCAACATTTGCAGGTAATGACTATGTAATCCAGTCATTACCTGAATTTTATATCCCTTGTTATCTTTCATAAAAAGCTTGGAAAACTTTAATGCGCTATGTAAGAAACGAGCAGTTCTTCATCTTGTTCTTTCTCATGCATGCGTTTCCTCCTGTGTGTTTCCCGTTTCTCTCCAGTCATGTCTGAGAACTACATTGTGTTTGTGGAGCAGCCGATAAAGCTGAATGTGCTCAAGTTCATGCTCTACAAGATCATGGGAGAAAGTTTTCAAAAGATCCTGAGCTGGGAGCCACAGTACGGCACCGTTTTCCACCTGGTCGACAGGCACACAGGCCAGGTGCGTGACAACAGCGTCTGAGCTGCTGGAAACGGCTTAAATAATCAAAAGGTCGGTAACACTTTATTTGAAGGGGGTTGAATAAGACTGACATGACACTGTAATAAACATGACATAACACCTGTCATGAACATGAATAAGCCTTCAGGAATATTTATGACTGTTGTCATAAAGTGTCATTTGGTAAATTACGACACTTTTAATACAAAGTTGACATTATTCAAAATGTCGTTGCTATGACATCTTGACATTAACCAAGAAATCATTACTGTTTAAACTTTACCTTTAATAACATAAAGTTACCTAATTTTTAAAGTGCAATCAGTAATACTTTTATAACAAATTTATATCAGTAATGGTTTCCTGGTTAATGTCAAGTTGTCATAACAAAGACATTTTGAATAATGTCAACTTTGTATTAAAAGTGTCATAATTTACCGAATGACGGTTTATGACAACAGTCAAATATTCATGAAGGCTTATTCATGTTCATGACAGGTGTTTATGACAGTGTCATGACAGTCTTATTCAACCCCCTTCAAATAAAGTGTTACCAAAAGGTCTAATAATCGCTAGAGGGCAAATGGTTCAAGAAACATTCTTCTTAAACTCTAAGCAAGGTGTGCGTGACATCTTTTGTTTTGTTTTTGTTAACCGGTATTTGTGCAATTTCAGACTTTAGAAAAGTTTTTTTTTTTTTTTTTTTTTAAAGTTCAGCTCAAGGGTTCTTGAAGAAACTTGGCTGAAGTTATCGTACAACTGCATCTGAAAAACATTTAGCAGCTTTATACTCATCAAAAAGGAAGCAGTTCCTCAAGTGATCTTTTTTTTTCTTTACAGTTTAAAAGATTTTTCAACTTAAATCCCAAAAAATTGAAATAAATGATAATTTTTCTTAAAAAATATGAAGGGATTTTAGAAACGACACAACCTCCTCTCTCCCCCTCCCCAACCTGTTGTTTAAGCAGTTTGGAAAGCCTAAACTTCTGTGTGTGATCGAATTCAACGAGTACAATGAAGTGCAATGAAACCCGCAGTCGCATGTAGCTGCTGAAAAAGCAATAACAAAAATTTGAAAGCCGTGCATAGATCTGTGCATGCACGATTACATTTTTTTCTTATTTGTTCTGATGAGGACACACTCGGATGCTGGAGCCTTTCCTCAAACATTGTTACTACTATCATTTTCTTCGTCTCATTACACAGAGCAACCAATAAACTCACAGAAAAAAAAAAGAAAAGAAAAGAAATTCTGAAAAAGTTAAGGTGCAGGAGAACATCTGCAGATGGAACTCATCTCCAAATATTTAGCAGAATCAGCTCACTGCCCGCCAACTTGTTTGTCTGATGGATTTTTACGTTGCTAGCGTTTCGTACTGTTCAGTGGTTCTAACTGGTCCAACAGGAGAGCAAAGTGAAATACCGAACGGCACCGATGTTCACGCTGCATCAGATCAACGCCTATGAGGACAATGGCTTCCTGGTGATGGACATGTGCTGCGGGGATGATGGCGATGTCATTGGAGAATTCACTCTGGAGAATCTGCGGCGGGAATCGGGAGACGATTTAGACAAGGTGGACTAAAGCCTTCCGTTGAAAATCTGAGCTCAGAGTTATGTGTTGAACTTTTTTTTTTTTTTCATTTTGTCACATAACAAACTTGAATATATTTTCTCAAGATTTTACACGATAGACAAGCAAAACATAACCTCCAAAGTCTTTTGTAACCTATGAAAGGTTTCCTGTAGCTCATAGTTCTCACTGCTTTATCACAACTAACCATGATAAATAGTTTATATCTGCAGTTTGAAGAAATGTGAAAAAAAAAATCAAGAGGTGTGAATATGTTTGCAAGGCTTTTGTAATTAGCAACAAAATTAAGTTTTGTTTTTTTCAGGTTGTGTTTGTTAAAAAAAACATTAAATATGCTTGTGTGTTTTTTTTTTTAAGAAAAAAGGTTTCTGGTACTTTGAGCTTGTAAAGTGTCTGCTTTCAAAAGTGTGGGAGAGATTTGTTTTAATCAAGAAAAACTTTCATCAAACCATCAAAGTCTGTTTTTTTTTCCAATTGTTCTGAGTCTTATCATTTAAATAGCATCATTGTCCAAAGTAGCCACACGTTTTGCAGCTTTTCGTCTGTGATGTCTGACAAATGTTCTGTTTTTTTATATTTTTATTTTGCAGTTTTACAATTCCTTGTGCAGAAACCTCCCGAGGAGATACGTGCTTCCTCTGAATGTGGACGAACAAACTCCTCTGGACCAAAACCTTGTCATGCTGCAAAACTGTAAAGCCACAGCAAAGAGGACAAATTCTGGGGAGGTGGGATCCTACAGTATTCACTTCTCTGTATGGTCACTGCACTTCCAAAGTAATATGTTTAAGTGTAAAGAATCAGACCTATAATCATGATAAATACAGGCAATTCTCTCCCACACATTCCAAGCAATTACCCAGCATAATGAGATAAGCTACTTTCTGCAAGACAGTAATTTCATGACTTATCATGGGCGAAAATGATGTCCACCATGCAGTGAACAATTGCCATTTAATAGCTTCTCTGAACTCCCCACACACACACTCTCTCTCTTTACGCTCCGTTTTCTTATGGCACAATAAAGAAAGAAATGGTGATGTCCAAGTTGTCATGGCTACCTGAGCAATAGTTTTCTCAGTATTGGTTCTTAGACACTTTGTGTTATATTCACCTTTAAAAAAACGGGAATGTGTTGCTGATTTCCACTGAGAACAAATGAATATTGCATATTGTAGTTAATTGGAACCGCGTTTGTGCGGAAATGTGTATGTTTTTATTTGAGGGATGATTTACTGCAGGGATCCATTCGTCTTTAGCAGGCAAGAATTGAATTTTCAACATCCCCAGAGAGCAGTGTGATGTAAATTAGACCTTTTAGGGGGTTTGGTGGGGGGGAAAAAACCCTCCTCTGCATTAATTTCTGACCCAACAGGTTTACATGACCCACGAGGAGCTTCACAATGATGAGCTGCTGCAGTACGGTGGCCTGGAGTTCCCTCAGATCAATTACGACAAGTACAACGGCAGACCTTACCGCTACTTCTACGCATGTGGCTTTGGGCACGTCTTTGCTGACTCGCTGCTCAAGATGGACGTCCACACCAAGGAGCTTAAGGTGCCCTATTATCCAGAGACAACTTAGATAGAGCTCACGGCTAAATGCAGCAGTTTTACAAAAGAACTCTGTAAGCTGGATTTACAGCCTAAAACTGGCGCCGATAAAAGGTCTGCAATCCCCTCCCGCCCCCCTGTGTAGGTGTGGCGCTATCCGGGCTTGTTCCCGTCTGAGCCTGTCTTCGTTGCCTCGCCCGACGCTGCGGAGGAAGATGATGGAGTGGTCCTGTCAGTCATTATCACTCCTAGAAAGGTAATTTAACAAAAAACACCACTGACACAAACCACCAGCACTTATTGTCAACTCAAAGTGCCTCTCAAAAGCGTTTATAAACCTTTCACATTTTATTTACGACCACAAAGTGCGATGTATTTTCGTAAGACTTTATATGACAGATTAAAATCACATATAGGATATACAGCAAATTTTCAGCTTCTCACTATTCGATCTGTTTACCTGAACTCGGAAAGCAGTATTTACCAACTGCACACAAGGGTGCTCTGGTCAAATTAGACCAAAACCGATCTTTATGGCTTATATACAAAATGTTATACTAACACTGCACATCACCCTGAACACACCATCCACACAGTGCAACAAAGATATGCAGCTGCAGAGCAGCAAAATGTGTTTCTG
>NW_006799944.1:2470640-2584266 GCF_000485575.1 Poecilia formosa | reverse complement strand
CTGCTTTAATTAACGGTTTATTATAAACTGGGATTTTGAACATTATCCATGTCTCAGTAGTCTCCTGAAAAATATTTACTGACATTACATGAGTCCAGATCTCTTTATTCTTGCTGACCTGTTTTCTGCTTGTTTCCACTGCTAGTTTGACAGTTTATCTTACATTTGTGCTATATTATATTTTACACTTCAACCTGTTGCTGCTTTTAAATTAAGTTTACTAAAACTCTGTTTGAAGAGCTGCATTATCGGTTTATCAAATAATTTTACTGAATACATGAAAATCAATTTTTACCCAGCAAAGAACAAGCAAGGAGTTATTAATTATACGTCTATTAACTGCAAGCTACGTTGCCTTGCATCCTAATTTCTTCTGTTCGTCCTGTGTTTGCTCCGTATTTTGGCTGGTTTTTCCCTCAGTTTCTCTGCCAACTTCTTTCACTCCCTTAGCTCTCTCTGATGATGTTAGAGCTATAAAGAGTGTTTTTCTTGAAACTCTTAACTTTTAAAGCTTTCTTTGGAAAAAAATAATAATTTGAAAGTATGAGTTGCTGACATGTGATGTGGTGCCAGGAAGCAAGGTGGAATGGTGTAAAAGATTGCTGGGCTGCCCTCAGGTGCTCAGGGGGAACGTGTTCAGGCCCAGGAATGTGCAGGATGAACGGCATCAAAACAAGTCATAAGCACGTAGTTCTGAGGTCCACACATTCTTTGTTAATGTTTTAAAGCTTTCATTTACATGTTGCTAACGAGGCAGCCGGGACAAACCCCCGAAAGGGTGGCAGAATTCAAACAATCAAAGAAAAGAAGAACATGCATTTATATTTTACTGCTCTTGTCCTTGATTGCGCAAGAGGTGCAATGAAAGTCTGCGACATACTAATGAAAGCCTGAGTGTATGTGTGCGTGTGTCCATTATTATTATTATTATTATTATTATTATTATTATTATTATTATTATTATTATTATTATTATATAAGCAAAAAGAAAACACTTTTGAATGCATTCTGTGAAGGAGTGATGACTGAAAATTCAGCTTTAAACTTCTGCAAACTTAAGAAAAACAAGCTACTGGACTGGATGAGCATTTCCTTCTCTGACGTACGTGAGAACGACGGAAATGTTTTGAAACACTATATGTTCCTGTCGTCCACATGTGTGAACAGAGCCCACAGATAATGCAAATGTGAACTTTGTCAAGTACAAGGGAGACTACTATGTCAGCACAGAAACCAACTTTATGAGGCGAGTGGATCCGCAAACCTTGGAGACAAAAGAGAAGGTGGGTAGTTAAAAATTCAACAAAGTCTCTTTATGAGACAGAGAGCTGATAAGAAGTCAGAGACTCAAGAGAAATGTGACAAGCACGAAGGATGAAATGTGTTTTTTTTTATTTTTTTTTTTATTGTCATTTCATGGTTAGGTGGACTGGAGTCAGTACGTTGCTGTAAACTCAGCCACAGCACACCCACACTACGACCGTGAAGGAGCAACATACAACATGGGCAATTCGTACGGCAGAGATGGTGACCTAGTTTCCTGTTTGCATAACCTCCCATGTAAACCTGTCAATCTCAACATTAAAGTGAAGGAAGTGCTACTTTTTGAAAGATGCTTCTTTTCCTGCGTCACTACATCTCGCAGAAGCATTGATGAACCTTTTCACATCATGTGACGACTAAATTAAAAGTTCATTTACTTCTATTAGAATCTTATGCTATTGACCAACAGAGAATAATGTGTAATTGTAAATTGGAAGGAAGGTTATTTGTGAATTAACGAAATGCTTCGCAAGGAAAAATCTGACAATGTCAATATTGTAGCTGTCCTGTTTTGGGGGGAAATCTGTAGAATAAGGTTTTTGAATAGCTCAATCTCAGTCAGACTGGATGGGCAGCTTCTGTAAACATGAGGTTTTAAATCTTGCCACAGTTTCTTGGGTGAATTCAAGTCTGACCTTGGCAAAGGCATTTTATGCATGAATATGCTTTGCACTAAACAATTCCAGATAAAGTGTTGCTGAAAAATGTAAGTTTTGGTCAGAGAACACATTTTTTCCCACTTGTTTTCTATGTTCCCTACATAGAATGTGACAAAATGATATATAATTTCTCCAGGTTTTTTCTACACCATCATCCGCATCCCTCCTGCTGAGGAAGCGGCAGCAAAGGAGGACTCGGCAGACCTCAGCGGGGCCGAGGTGATCTGCTCCATCCCTGCAGCTGAATCCAGAAAACCTTCTTATTATCACAGCTTTGGTGAGACACACACACTTCGGGATGATAAGTAGTCACCTCTCTTTACCTAATCTGCAGCTTAGATGTGTAAAGAACTAAAATCAGTGACTACTGTTAAAGACATTGCTTCAATGACCCGTTCTGCTAAAATGAAACATTTGTATGGCTTTAATTATTCCATTTCTTATGTAAGTTCTTGTGTTCTCCTGTCACAGCTTCCTTTTTTCCAGTCACACTCTGTCGTTCTACCTCCGATTCACAGAAAAGCAACACCAATTTTATTCGTCTCCTTGAAAGTTTTAAAGTGCCTGGTAGATATATTTACGCCCCTTCAACCTCAAAAGGTTGAAATAAAGTTATTGTTTTTCTTGTCTGCGTTTAAAATAAAATTACAAATCATGTGGATGAAACTGAAATTGAAAATTTTTTTTGGCCTACATGACAACGTGGTGGAAAACCAGCACAACACAGCACATCACCCCAAAACTGAAAAAAACAAAACAAAACAAAACAAAACTTCCAGTTGTGATTTTTCTGTAAGGTGGTCCTTACAGAAAAATCTGTAAGGACCACAGTCAGTTTCAGTTTGACTGAAACTGAAAGTTTCAGTCAAACTTTCAGTCAAAAGTTTGACTGAAAGGGTCAAACTTTTGACCCTTTCAGTCAAAGGTTTGACTGAAAGGGTTTAATACAAAAAGTCTAACAGAGACTAGAGACTAACAAAAAAATAATCTATCCAGCAAGCATATGAACAGCAGAAAACTGGAATAAAACGAAAGGCATGTCAGATCAAAAAGTCACATAGAAGAGTGAAAATGGCATTCAGGCCTGCAGAAACAAATCACAGTGTATGACAGCCAAATGGCCAAAAGGCCCAGAAGCTTCAAAGTCACAGATTTGAAGAGGACTGCTAATTGATGATTTGTGTGAAACCTGGGAGGCAGCACCCAATTACAAAGAAGGAGGGGGCTGAAACAAAGCATATGACATTATATCTCTTAAAAACAAACATCGATTGGGATGTGGCAAAAACGCACGCTACTTTCCCCCCCCATTATCTGTTAGTTTCTTTTATTTGTAAAAACAAATGAAAACCAAGTAAAAAAAAATAAAAATCTTTTCACTTCAATTACTTTGTCGATTACATAAAGCCGTAATAAAGTGTTTAGAAGTTAGTGTGACAAAATGAAGGGTTTTTACATTTATAGCATTCGTTTTATGAATGCTATGAAGCCTTTTCTGCTAGACACTCTAATGCCTAAAAGAACTCGAAAAGGGACAATTTTTTTTTCCTTTTTTGGCTATATTCCAAACACGCAGCTTTACAAAACGCTCACGGTAATGTTTAGTTTATCTGGTTGTAGTTTGTGTTTACCCGTCTGCGTTGGCTTACCTTCCAATCCACACATCAACACTTACAAGCACTTTGCAGTTATATTTAGTGACTGTGCTCTTTGTTGGGAGTCCTCAACAAAAGAAAACAAAATTCAAGCAGCAAGAAGATTTGGGCTGGGAGAGTTAAACCCTCCAACAAACAAACGCATGAACACAGATCTCAGTAAACTCAGTAGCGTCAGAAGCTCAAAGCCCAGCATGGAGTCTCAGGCAGTGCGGAAAGTCGCTGCCGCATTTGAAAGACCATCGGCGGAGTAAAATGTGGAGGAGTCTGTTTTTTGATGGTTGCGCAGCGTATGATTGGACATTACAAGTCAGCTGATACCCATAGGGGCAACAAAGTAGCCATTAAAAATCAAGCTCTGGGCCAATGCCAGTCATCTAAAGCAAATAAGACTCCATTACTTGGCTGATTTAACACAGCGTTGCTCCATTTGTTCCCTGATCACATCTCGGTCTATATTTCTGGCGGACCACCCTGTCCCACCAGACTTCTGGGCACCGAGAAATCCCACATGTCAGGAAAACATTGTGCAGTTGTACAACAAAACCTAATATTACATTTGTCAGAGGAGTTCCAGGTCGTGTTCCAGCTCTTTTTTTATTTATTTATTTTGAAACGCTTTTGTCTGAACTTTTGCCTATGAAGTGAAAGATGGAAAATGTCATCGCTGGGACCAGAAATATTACATTTGCAAGCTGATTTTGATGCATGTGGCTTCCTCCAGTCAGAGAAGAAATAAGTTAACAGCATTAGATGGCTGAAGGGACCGAACAAAGTGCAGCTGCTTGTCGGTGTGTGTGCAGGTACGGAAGTCGTCGCAAAGATTGTTTTGATGGATCACAAGGCCCTGCTGTAATTGAGACCTGTTTTATTACATCTGGGTATCACTTTATCAGGATTAGTTACTCTTTTCAGTGACTTTTCTTTTAAATCTAAACAGTACCAGTCAGAGCTTTAACTACACTCATCATCAGCGTGAATGTGCAGTTGAGTTGGTCCAATTTGAGCAATTCTTTCGTGCACACTGGATTAGTAATGTAGCATAAATCTTTAATAATTAAAAAAAGAAACATTAAAATTAGTTTTTAAATAAAGTGTCCCAATATTAAGTCTCTGTAGTTGTCCATATCTCAAACAATAGATCAACTGTGCTGAAAATTAATTTCTAAGTCAGGAAAAAAAAAAAAAAAAATCTTAAACTGTTCTGCCAATTCTGATACTAAAAAAAAAAATTTTCTCAACACCTTGTAAAAATAATTTTGACCAAATTTTAGTGGTGGTATATGCATACAGTGTGACATTGAGTAGATTAAAGAAAACCGTCAATAAATTCAAACTTATTTAGCGTTATTGGTTTAAAAAGCACTGAAGATGTAAGCTCTGTTAAAGAATCTACCCCAAATTAACAGCTCAACATTTGCAGGTAATGACTATGTAATCCAGTCATTACCTGAATTTTATATCCCTTGTTATCTTTCATAAAAAGCTTGGAAAACTTTAATGCGCTATGTAAGAAACGAGCAGTTCTTCATCTTGTTCTTTCTCATGCATGCGTTTCCTCCTGTGTGTTTCCCGTTTCTCTCCAGTCATGTCTGAGAACTACATTGTGTTTGTGGAGCAGCCGATAAAGCTGAATGTGCTCAAGTTCATGCTCTACAAGATCATGGGAGAAAGTTTTCAAAAGATCCTGAGCTGGGAGCCACAGTACGGCACCGTTTTCCACCTGGTCGACAGGCACACAGGCCAGGTGCGTGACAACAGCGTCTGAGCTGCTGGAAACTGCTGGAAACGGCTTAAATAATCAAAAGGTCTAATAAATCGCTAGAGGGCAAACGGTTCAAGAAACGTTCTTCTTAAACTCTAAGCAAGGTGTGCGTGACATCTTTTGTTTCGTTTTTGTTAACTGGTATTTGTGCAATTTTAGACTTTAGAAAAGTTTTTTGTTTTTTTAAGTTCAGCTCAAGGGTTCTTGAAGAAACTTGGCTGAAGTTATCGTACAACAGCATCTGAAAAACATTCAGTAGCTTTATACTCATCAAAAAGGAAGCAGTTCCTCAAGTGATCTTTTTTTTTCTTTACAGTTTAAAAGATTTTTCAACTTAAATCCCAAAAAATTGAAATAAATGATAATTTTTCTTAAAAAATATGAAGGGATTTTAGAAACGACACAACCTCCTCTCTCCCCCTCCCCAACCTGTTGTTTAAGCAGTTTGGAAAGCCTAAACTTCTGTGTGTGATCGAATTCAACGAGTACAATGAAGTGCAATGAAACCCGCAGTCGCATGTAGCTGCTGAAAAAGCAATAACAAAAATTTGAAAGCCGTGCATAGATCTGTGCATGCACGATTACATTTTTTTCTTATTTGTTCTGATGAGGACACACTCGGATGCTGGAGCCTTTCCTCAAACATTGTTACTACTATCATTTTCTTCGTCTCATTACACAGAGCAACCAATAAACTCACAGAAAAAAAAAAGAAAAGAAAAGAAATTCTGAAAAAGTTAAGGTGCAGGAGAACATCTGCAGATGGAACTCATCTCCAAATATTTAGCAGAATCAGCTCACTGCCCGCCAACTTGTTTGTCTGATGGATTTTTACGTTGCTAGCGTTTCGTACTGTTCAGTGGTTCTAACTGGTCCAACAGGAGAGCAAAGTGAAATACCGAACGGCACCGATGTTCACGCTGCATCAGATCAACGCCTATGAGGACAATGGCTTCCTGGTGATGGACATGTGCTGCGGGGATGATGGCGATGTCATTGGAGAATTCACTCTGGAGAATCTGCGGCGGGAATCGGGAGACGATTTAGACAAGGTGGACTAAAGCCTTCCGTTGAAAATCTGAGCTCAGAGTTATGTGTTGAACTTTTTTTTTTTTTTCATTTTGTCACATAACAAACTTGAATATATTTTCTCAAGATTTTACACGATAGACAAGCAAAACATAACCTCCAAAGTCTTTTGTAACCTATGAAAGGTTTCCTGTAGCTCATAGTTCTCACTGCTTTATCACAACTAACCATGATAAATAGTTTATATCTGCAGTTTGAAGAAATGTGAAAAAAAAATCAAGAGGTGTGAATATGTTTGGAAGGCTTTTGTAATTAGCAACAAAATTAAGTTTTGTTTTTTTCAGGTTGTGTTTGTTAAAAAAAAAAAAACATTAAATATGCTTGTGTGTGTTTTTTTTTTTTTTAAGAAAAAAGGTTTCTGGTACTTTGAGCTTGTAAAGTGTCTGCTTTCAAAAGTGTGGGAGAGATTTGTTTTAATCAAGAAAAACTTTCATCAAACCATCAAAGTCTGTTTTTTCTTCAATTGTTCCCGAGTGTTATCATTTAAATAGCATCATTGTCCAAAGTAGCCACACGTTTTGCAGCTTTTCGTCTGTGATGTCTGACAAATGTTCTGTTTTTTAATATTTTTATTTATTTATTTTTTTTGCAGTTTTACAATTCCTTGTGCAGAAACCTCCCGAGGAGATATGTGCTTCCTCTGAATGTGGACGAACAAACTCCTCTGGACCAAAACCTTGTCACGCTGCCAAACTGTAAAGCCACAGCAAAGAGGACAAATTCTGGGGAGGTGGGATCCTACAGTATTCACTTCTCTGTATGGTCACTGCACTTCCAAAGTAATATGTTTAAGTGTAAAGAATCAGACCTATAATCATGATAAATACAGGCAATTCTCTCCCACACATTCCAAGCAATTACCCAGCATAATGAGATAAGCTACTTTCTGCAAGACAGTAATTTCATGACTTATCATGGGCGAAAATGATGTCCACCATGCAGTGAACAATTGCCATTTAATAGCTTCTCTGAACTCCCCACACACACACTCTCTCTCTTTACGCTCCGTTTTCTTATGGCACAATAAAGAAAGAAACGGTGATGTCCAAGTTGTCATGGCTACCTGAGCAATAGTTTTCTCAGTATTGGTTCTTAGACACTTTGTGTTATATTCACCTTTAAAAAAACGGGAATGTGTTGCTGATTTCCACTGAGAACAAATGAATATTGCATATTGTAGTTAATTGGAACCGCGTTTGTGCGGAAATGTGTATGTTTTTATTTGAGGGATGATTTACTGCAGGGATCCATTCGTCTTTAGCAGGCAAGAATTGAATTTTCAACATCCCCAGAGAGCAGTGTGATGTAAATTAGACCTTTTAGGGGGTTTGGTGGGGGGGAAAAAACCCTCCTCTGCATTAATTTCTGACCCAACAGGTTTACATGACCCACGAGGAGCTTCACAATGATGAGCTGCTGCAGTACGGTGGCCTGGAGTTCCCTCAGATCAATTACGACAAGTACAACGGCAGACCTTACCGCTACTTCTACGCATGTGGCTTTGGGCACGTCTTTGCTGACTCGCTGCTCAAGATGGACGTCCACACCAAGGAGCTTAAGGTGCCCTATTATCCAGAGACAACTTAGATAGAGCTCACGGCTAAATGCAGCAGTTTTACAAAAGAACTCTGTAAGCTGGATTTACAGCCTAAAACTGGCGCCGATAAAAGGTCTGCAATCCCCTCCCGCCCCCCTGTTTAGGTGTGGCGCTATCCGGGCTTGTTCCCGTCTGAGCCTGTCTTCGTTGCCTCGCCCGACGCTGCGGAGGAAGATGATGGAGTGGTCCTGTCAGTCATTATCACTCCTAGAAAGGTAATTTAACAAAAAACACCACTGACACAAACCACCAGCACTTATTGTCAACTTAAAGTGCCTCTCAAAAGCGTTTATAAACCTTTCACATTTTCTTTACGACCACAAAGTGCGATGTATTTTCGTAAGACTTTATATGACAGATTAAAATCACATATAGGATATACAGCAAATTTTCAGCTTCTCACTATTCGATCTGTTTACCTGAACTCGGAAAGCAGTATTTACCAACTGCACACAAGGGTGCTCTGGTCAAATTAGACCAAAACCGATCTTTATGGCTTATATACAAAATGTTATACTAACACTGCACATCACCCTGAACACACCATCCACACAGTGCAACAAAGATATGCAGCTGCAGAGCAGCAAAATGTGTTTCTGAAAAATATTGACTACGTATTTACACCGCATTTAAAAAAAAAAAATCATTTAACTTTTATCCTTTGCCTCTTTCTTCTGCTTTCTGTTGGTCTTTCATACAAGATCCACTGAAGTTTGTTGCTGTAATGTTAACAAAGGTTCCAGGGGTATGAATACATTTCCAAGGCAGTGTAAGTAGGTTTTATTCAAGTGATAATAAAAAACCTACTTTGTGAGGTGTGCAGAGAAACAACATTGTTAGCGAGTCTTTAAACTTTCTTTTTCCACTTATTCACCGTTGAAGGGAAAGATAAATCCACTGCTACTTTTAGTGAGACTGTGCTCCTTTTGTAACCCCTTTATTTATTTTATTTTATTTTATTTTTTTACGTATTGCATTTTATCTCCTCCTGCATCTGTTTCCAGGAGAAAAGTACTTTCTTACTCGTTCTGGATGCCAAGACCTTCACCGAGCTGGGGAGAGCCGAGGTCCCTGTCAGTATCCCATGTGGGACCCATGGCGTGTTTAACGAGACGGGCTAGACGTGCCACTGTTTGAAGCTCTACAGCAAAACCGCTGAAAGCAAACCAGCAAGAAATCCACTTTATCCACAGGATGGAATATTTCTCTTGATATCGCTGCCTATAAACATTCCTGTAGTGAAAAAGAAGGAGAAGACGTAAGACCAGGGGAAAACTGCACACTCATAGTATTTGTTTGTTCCTCTCTGAATGAGATTGATGCACTTCCTTGCTGCGTCTTGGTGTACCAGTTGGATGGTGATCTTTTAGAGACTTAAAGGCATTTTTTTTTCTAATTACTTTCTCAAAAAATTTGTAATGCCCCTTTCAGAAAAAGGACTGAGCACCTTGGACTTGAAAGTACTAGAAAACAATAAATTAAAATCAATATACACTTAAAAAAAAATCATTTTTTTTTCTTTTAAAGTGTTTTTGCATCACCACACCATCAGAAACACTATACTCCCATAGAGAAGAAAACAGCACTTAGGAAACAAAAATGCATCAGAGAAAATTCAATTTCTGTCGAAGTAATGTGATAAAAATGAACAACGTCTGAAACAGCTGCAAAACAAATGGATCTAACAGGTCAATAGCTTTCTGAGAGTCTAGTGGAGGTTGCATTATTCTGTGTTGTCTTACTGAAAACAACCCAAAACAAAGCTGCCGGACACATACGCATTGATATTTAGGGCCACATATGAGACCAACGGCAGCTTGTATTGAACTGTGAGCTGAGCAAAAACACATGTTCAACCTGTAATGACAAGTTAAAGGTGTTGCCCTTCAAATCCTCTCCTGGATTGACTTTATTGATATTTTTTTTAAATTCCTACAGTGACTGGATTAACTGATTTGAAGCGACTCTTTGTTCTTTTCAGGCACTTTGTGAAAAAGCCGAGAGGTTTGAAAAAATGTCAAGTCTCGTAAATATGGATATTTTATGGCTTATGCATTTGCAGTGCTTTGAAAGTGACTATAAACCAAGGGATTTTTGATAAGTTTTAAATATGTCTCAACTTTAGATGACTCAAAATGAAAGAGGTTGTGCAGAGGTTTCATGTTTAGCCTGTCCCTATTACTCCTCACTAATTGAAACGGGATGGAAAAGAGCCATAATGCAATATTTAGATTAATTACCAATTACATGGCAGCTCCATATTATCCTAGGGAATTAACAAAACTTCTGTTTTTTTGTCATTATTCTCTTCTCCAGCTTCGTGTCCTGATAAATTTACTTTATGGGTCTCCCATGACACAAATTAATTTGTTCACAATTCTTGATCTAATCAATCATGCTTACCTTCTGTGAGTGTTTGGCTGCTTGTGTGTAAGGGATGGTTTTCTGTGTATCCATCCCTAGACTGTTGCTAATGTGAGGTTGGGTCATATTGGTTAACGGTACCAGGAGGAAAACCCAGAAATCAAGCTTATTTTGGTGTGTTTCTGGATACAGAGTCATGTTAATATCTGATCCATCGCAGATTTGTTCTGCGTTTCCTATTTTGTTACACTTAAATGTTTCAGATCATCAGATGAAGTTTAACATAACAAAAATAACATGCAGTTTTCGAATGCTATTTATTTTTTTAAAGGAAAGAAAGCCACCCAAAACAAGCAATCTCTGTGTGAAAATATATAAATAAATGTGTTCGCCAAGCCCTGTAAGTAGTTGTGCCATCAAGCGCTTGTGCAAAGTGGCAATAAGTCATTCAGAACCTTGTGAACACTTTAGTGATCATTTCTCGCTGAATTCTTTCTACTCGACTACGTCGTTTAAAAACATGAACAGCTGATCTGCATCCAGACTCGGATTAGACCTTTACAAAATGTTTAAGTCCCTTGGAAATTGACTTTGTGGAATCAGAATCTGAATTCTTCTTTTTGCCACTGTGCACAAAAGAAAGCGCAACAAAATAATTATAATACTACTACTACTAATAATAATAATAGCAATCCTTTGTATCACTGTCCTGCTACATAATCCAAATATGGTTTGGTGGGTTGTCCACTCCTGGGAAGG
Source organism: Poecilia formosa (assembly GCF_000485575.1). Taxonomy (NCBI): domain Eukaryota; kingdom Metazoa; phylum Chordata; class Actinopteri; order Cyprinodontiformes; family Poeciliidae; genus Poecilia; species Poecilia formosa. The sequence continues at coordinate 2,573,055 of NW_006799944.1, read as the reverse complement.
TTCATGACTTCTTAATTTTTAGACAATGGCTTTTGTTGTTCACTAGAGTCAGATAATAACCATCAAATCATTTGGGGACAATCGGTCGAATAAAAAACAACAACCAAAAACATACACCACCACTATTTAAAGCAGTATATAAGAAAAGGACACAGATAGAGATAACAGGAGTTGACGTTCCTTAAAATGAGCCTCATTTCCTCGTGCATGTCTAGATATGAAAGGGCGTGACTGCAGCTAACGGTTAACCTGAGTTATACTACAGAACAGGCTAATTTCAGTGGCTTGTAGTTACATGTACATATGACATGGCTGAGCTGTTTCATATCTTATTCTGTTTGCACAGCAGAAACAAAGCAGACTTCTCAGTCGTTGAGTTATCTTTCTATCATTGGTGTGAAACCATTCCAAGCCCCTGTAAATGTCTTTAATTAGAGCCAATCTCAAGTCAAAAATAAACGCTGGCCTTTTTTAGTCTTGACCACAGTATGAGACGCACTCTGAAAGTGTTTCTGAGAACATTTTAAACGACACGATTGTCAGTCATGCTTTCAAGGTGACAGTTTCAGACTGACTAAGCTTTTATTTGACCCCTGAGAGCAAGCCTGAGCTCCATGGCAGCTCTCCAGCTGTTATTGCTTTTAGCCTTAACTTTGACAACTATTTGAATGATTATTTCATTATTATACTGTGAATTTTTAATGATACCATGTATATTCAGCATATTAGCCACACTTCTCTGAAGCTGACTGTGATTACTCTCAATAGTGAGAACAATGGGTTCCATATCTGGCTTTGTAATCCCCGACTGTCACAGCTTTGTGCCATCTTATTTTGACACAGTTATCTGGCATATGTTTGTGGTGCAACCGTCTCTCTCCACTGCACATAAGTATGCCTATTAATTGAAGAGTATGCAAGTAGGGGAGTCATGTAAATGTGTGAGTGTGTGTGTTTCCCTCGGGGGTTTTTTCTAATTGCGCAAGTAGAAAAAAAAAAAAACCCTGCAAATGTATAATGTAGTCAAAATGGGGTGTTTAAATATCCTCAGAGATCATGAATTGTGCAAGTCAACAGAAATGAAGTCTGACCTTGGACCTGACAGGGAGAAAAATGAGTTGAGAAAAGTATTCATTATAGCACTATTTTGGAAATAGAGGAAAAAAGGGTTTGATTCAGGAGTTTCAGCTGTTAAATAATAATAAAAAAAGAAAACGGAACTAGATACTTAGCATGTATATCCCTAAACTCTTCTACCCTACAGTGTTAAAATTAGAGCAATGCATCAATGTATAGACATCTCATGTAGTCTGTATGAATACCATACACTGCAGTCCTGAAATATTCATTCCCCTTGAACTTCTTCACAATGTGTTATGCTAAAGCCACAAACTTCAATGTGTTGTACTGGAATCTTGTGTGATAGACAAACTCTGACATAATATTCTAATTCCAATTATTTTTACAATTGGAATTGGAATAAAAATCATACTTGTTTATATACTTGTTTATATATATATATATATATATAAAATACCTTTATTTTGATTTCCCAATTGCCTTCAGAAGTCATCTCAACGGTAAAGTTAATCAGAATCTGTGCGTGATTTAATATCAGTATGAATGCAGCTCTTCTGTGAAGGCCTCAGAGGTTCGTCGGAGAACGTAAGTGAAAGTGAAAACATAACCTTGTTAAGACCAGGGAGCATGATAAAATGTCAAGGATTCCATTGTGGAGAAGTGCAAAGCAGGGTTAGTTTATAAAACTACATCTCTTGCTTTGGTTATCTCATGGAGTTCTGTTCAATTCATCATGGGAGGAAAATGAATGCTGTCGATTATCGTCCCCAAGGCGAAACCTGGTGCTGACAGCACCACGCTGTGGATATGGTCCGCTTCAGGGAAGTTGGTCGTTCTTGATGCCAGGATGGACCTGAACACAGCACAGCTTAGAAGAAAATCTGCTGAAGTCATAAAAAGACTTGAGTGGTGTGGCAGTCCATCCATTCTAGAAAAACATTTTTTTAAAAATCACAGCTTTTCTTTCTCTTCCTTGTTATGCACCACATTATGTGATTGTAATTCACATAAAACATATGGAAAACATATACACAATAACGTGAAAAATATCCCTGGGGTATAAAGACTTTGTTCTTGAATTTCAAATGTGTGACTTTCAGAGATAAGCACCTCTGCTTCTGCACGGCGCAGGACTAGACCGTACCCGTCACTGCAGCACTACTCCACGACATTTAGAGGATATTCATGATGGTGGGACGACGCTTTACACAGTGCTCATAATGCAGCGACTTCAAACTCAGGGGACAACTACAAGCCAGGGCCAATATAGGCAGAATGAGGCTGATGCTGGCATTATAATGGCGAGCTCTTTTCCCTGTTGGACGACAGCCCAGGCTGACAGTCAAACGTCATTATGAGCTGGTGGCCGTGCAGTTTGTCACTGTCATCACTTCCAAATGGAGACTTTGTTTTCAAGATTTGTAAAGATTTATGACATTCTGGGCAGGATTTAAGCAACGATGTGCGACAAAGTCATTTTGTCTGATGCAAAGCCACGCTGAAAAATGGCAGATTCAGCTGGTTGCGGGCTTTCCTATTTCCTCTGAGCCAATATGCGCTCTATGAAATGAGACATTGTGTTCGTTTTTTTTTTTTTCTTTTCATCATTTTACTGATGTGTGGGAGCACAGATGAGATATGAAGTGCTTGGTTATTATCAAAATGAATTGTGACATTCTCATCTTTACTGCTGTCTCCACCTTTGAACTCTAGGCCTAAAATAATTTGCAGATGCGGGCGCGGGGGAAAAATCCTGATGTTAGCCTGAAATATCAATGCAGCAAATGCCCTTGCCAAATTCCTTGAAATAAAATGGTTACTACTTTACAGGATGTTGAATGGTTTTGGGTTAAGTCTCCACAGAGTAACCTGTAAAGGCATTAGAACTCTATTTGGACTTTTTCACGTTTTCTGACGATGCTTGCAACCATTGACGTTAATGAATTTTAAAGGGATTTTGAAATAATACTAACAAAGTAGAGCACATTTTTATTGAAATGGAAGAAAAACAACACAATATTATTTCTTTAAATTAAAATTCTGAAGTGTTGCATGCATTTGTATTTATGTTTATTGCTGGGTCCATACTATGGAGAACCGCCTTTCGTCTTTTGAATCTGCAGGCTGACGTCTTTACCCATGCTTCTTTACAAACCATATGAAGCTCAATCAGATGAAGACGTAGGGCATCTGTGAATAACAATTCTCAAGCCTTGTCCCAATATTCTTATTGGACTTAGCTTTAGCCTTTAGTTGGCTGATTCCATCACATGAATATGATTTGATCAAACCCATCTATTGTATCTCTGACTACATGCTTAGTGTTTGTACTCTATGAACCTCCATCAAGGTTTTAAGTCTTTTGCAGCATCTAACAGCCTCTTAATTGTCTCATAAACTCTGACCAGCTTCCCTGTTCATGCTAAAGAAAAACCTCTACAAAATGATACCAATATGCTTCACTGAGGGAATAGTGTGGACCATTGGGTGACGAGCAGTGTAGACAAACAGTCTCATTATTCCAGAGAACTACTTCCACATGTTTGCAGCAGCAAACTACAAACAGACCTCTATGTCTTTCTTTCAGCCATATTCTTGCCTCTTTTCCATAAAAGCCAGACTTGTAATATTTGTCAGGCAAAGCAGGGCTTCTGTCATCTATGAATCTCTGTAGCTCCTCCAGAGTTACCATGGGCCTCTTGGCTGCTTCTCTCACTAATCCCTTCCATACCCAGCACGTCTGTTTAGATGACAGTGTGTGCAGTTCTGGTAAACGCTTAGATGACGGATAGAACAGAGCTCTGTTAGATGTTGAAACCGTGGGACATTTTTTTAATAACCTAACTCTGTTTTAAACTTCACGACAATTTGAACATTAACAGAATGTTTTTTTTTTGTTTTTTTTTTCCTTTCCCTTAAACTTCCAAATGCAGTGTAATCAAAGATAAACATCAGGGGCCATTTGAGGTCACTTTTTCACATGCCACCGTCGCACCCCCTCACATCCATCTCTCTTTCTCTCTCTCAGCAGGAAAAGTACAACATTCTGTAGGGCAACATTTATTATTGGGCTTCTGTGGGAACCGTGTGCGCCGCGATTTCCAATGAGAACTCCTTCTCACAGCGCCATCTGCTGGATCAGCGATGCATTCTCCCCCCCGTTCCCCTCTCCCCTCCCTCCTTCCTTTATAAAGTGTTGTGGATGCCTCGACACGCGTGCAGTCAGTGAAAAAGACGCGTTCGCTCCTTCCACAGGAGCGCACAGCTTTGAGAGGAACCCAGTGGAGGGAGAGAAGGGGAGAAAACAAGTCATCGGGTTGTAGCACTTTCAGACGAGTTCTTTCTACCTCCTTTAATGTGCTGGCATAGATAACAGATTTTTTCTGTAAGGCACTTTGGGAACTGTTTGTGGGACAAACTGCCTGCAAGGGGGGCAAGAAAGGCGGCCAGACTGAGCCCATAATGCGGACACATCACGTCTCAGTAGTTTGTCGGTATGAACGCAGCGCAGCGGACCCCGAGAAGCAGCTTTCATGGATTCACTAGCTGACTGCATTTAATTTCTTTTTCATTTTTTCCCCGAATCTAAGGGAATTTTTTTTCCTGACTTGTTCAGTAAAAGCAAAAGCAAAGGATTGTGGATTTTCCATCTTTTTGGGCGTCGAGGATATATATATATATATTTTTCCTTTTCTATTGGGGGATGTGTATTACTTTTGGAATAAATTAGGATATTTATTCTTGTGCTTTCCTCAGTTAGACTTTGTCAAGAATCTGGAGAAAGGAATAAACCTTTGAAGAGCTGGAGATATTAGTCTAATTGGAGTCTTAACAATTTCAACATGAAGTCTGGCACACTGTGGATGTGCTTCTGCGTTTTTCTTGTGCTCTTAGGTAAGAAGTATGGCATTAAATGTTATTGGTCTTTTTCTGTTTTGAATTTCCTTAGTAAATCTCAAAAGCGTTATAGTTGTAAGAGATTACCGTCACTTTGATCAAACTAGAAGTATCTGTCAGTCCAAAGTTAATGTGCTTGTTGTGAGCCACGGAATTCTAATGGCAAAAGCTGATCGACTCAGTTATATAATGACTGATGTCAATTACAGCAACACATTACAAATACACGCAATTTGAAGCAGGTGAATGCTGAAGCAGCTCAACTTGAACTTTTTATCCCACAGAGATTCTGCGACGGACATAAGGAGGTTAAATATTCTTCTTATTTTAACAACGAACTGTTTCGTATGAATTCAAAGCAAAAATATGCAAGATTGTTTCATGCAATACGTTTTTGTCTCACTGTTTACCACCTCTAATATATTTAGAATAAACACAATAGTTGTGTTCACCTATTAAAATCCTGTAACTGACGAATGACATTTTTTCTACTGAACTTTTATGTAACATTGGCTTTGCACCCAGGATCGATACAGCACACCCTTAGCTCTCGGTTGCTCAATTCACAATGTCATCACAAGGGGTCTCTCTTGTCATTTCACCAAAACTGTCTGCACTTCGTTTGCCTGTAAAGGTGGGTTCGCGTCCTGAGTCTTGTAAAAGTCAGACAGACTCTGCTCCTTCCGAGGATCACTGTGTTGGAAATGACAACAATTATTGAATTGTTGTCAGTTCAATAAATAACAGCAACAATGTTTTATATGAGATATTAATTAATTTCAGGTATGACATGAATAGATTAAAAAAAAACGTTTCTGAGTTACGTTGTGAGATTTAAAAGCCTTGGAGAAGTTTAAATTTTCCTAATGTTTACATGAGGTGGGCATGGAAGTGCCTACCAGCACTAAGGTATATCGAATACATTTTTCTCTGCTAAGGGTTCAAAAGTGCTGATATATGTATATATATATATATATATATGACAGTGGCCTGATTGTGACTGATCATCAGCCACAATCAGAATAACTCCCATATTGTTCACCTTTCTGCTTCAAATAAACCTTCTCCTCCATGTCTAGGTTCTTTAGAAGGCTCTTCGGCTGTTTTAGTGCCCATGGTGGCCAATGAATCCCAAGGATCTCCAGGCACCAGGTCTACACGTGAGGCTCAGTCACAGTGGGTAGACTGCATCCAGGCCAGTGAAATGTGCAGCCAGGATTCTCGCTGCAGCCCTCGGTACAGAGTGATGCGCCAGTGCCTCGTGGGCAAGGAGAAGGATGCCATGCTGGATAACAACCGGGACTGCAAGGCTGCCCTGGAAGTTCTGCACAATAGCTCTCTGTATGACTGCCGCTGCAAGAGGGCCATGAAGAATGAGCTGCAGTGCCTACAGAACTACTGGACCATTCATATGGGCCTCAATGAAGGTAGGGAGCAGATAGAGCAGATAGGATTAGTCACTTTAGAAAAATAGCCATATGCTCATTTTGGCATCATGATAAAACTAGCTGTTGTTTCTGTAAAGCTTTAACCTCCATCGGCTTGTTTCAAACAGTTTCGGTCTTTAGTGTCTCTCAGCTCGCCTCCTTCTATGCCCCCTCTGTGACTGGCTGTGAATTCAGCGAACCTCATCAGTCATCTTATAACTAAGGATGCTCTGAAGGGCTCTTCACGAGCCTGATGGTGAAATACTAAATAACATGCCCACGACAACACACGTGTTTGCTGGTGCAGTAAATTATCTGGGAGCATACACGTATAATACACTGTCATTAATAATATGCACATTTTTGCTTTATAGCATCCCAGAGTTCTCCAGCATCATTGTGTGTTCTGAGGAAAGTAAAGCATAATGTACTCTCTCACGTCCTCTTATTGTGCTACTCTGAACCCCCCCCCACACCCCCAAATGAAAACCACATGTTTTGCAACTTTCCTCTGGTTCAAATATAATGGAGGTGTAATGGGATTACATTAGGTGGACCTGTTATTGGTTTTTACCTAAAGTGTTCCATTTTACCTTGTAATTGGGTTACGGTTGTAGAGCACAGGCGTCCCTATGTGTCCACTTAACCAGTACAGAGGATTGCACTCTGGAAACATTGTAACCTACTGTTTTTTATCCTGCTTCTCATTTAAGAGCAGATGGCAGCTTGAACCTCTGTCACTGTACGTATGCCGTCACCTTTTTAGGCACACCTTGCTAACACCAGGATTAATGCCCTTTTGCCCACATAACTTCCTTATTTCATACAGTTTTTGGAGATTTGTCAACTGCACATCCTTGATGAGAATCTCCTCTTCCCCTGCATCCCAAAGGCATGCTACTCCATTGAGGTTTGATAACTGTGGAGGTTTGAGATGGCTTGAGCTTTGTGAGGGAGCCATCAGAGGACGGCTGTCGTACAGAGATGGAGACTGTCAGCACCATTACTCAGGCTGTGGCGTTTACTTGTGGTGTGTGTTGATGCTCAATTACTACTAAAACAATCCAAAGTGTGCCAAAAAGTATTCCCCACACTATTTGACCTACAGCTTGAACCTTTGATACAAGGAAGGACGGGTCCACATGTCCATGTTTTTCATGCCAAATTGTGATCTACAATCCCAGTGTTGCAGCTGAAACTGAGACTCATCAAACGAGGCAAGATCTTTTGATCTGTTTGTCCAATTTTGCTAAGTCAGTGGGACTTCGTGCCCTACGCCTATCTGACAAGAGTTGCACCTTAGTGTGGTCTTCTGCTGCTGTAGCCCATCTGTCTCATGCTTTGACCTGTAGTGCATTCAGAGATGTTGTTTTGCACACCTTGGTTTTAAAGAGTAGCTGCTTGTTCTCTGTTGCTTTTCTGTCATCTTAAATCAGTCTACTCAGTCTCCTCTGACCTCTGAGACATTTTTATCCAGATAACAGCTGGCCATTTGATATTTTCTCCTTTCTGGAGCCCCCTCTGCCATTGAGCAAGAATTTCTGAAAGCCCAGCCTGTCTGGCACCAAGAACCATGCCATGCCCAGAGCATCTTCACCACAGGAGAAGATGCTTTGGGCATCCTTAATGCCTGAATGCATTTAGTTTCTGCCAAGTGATTATGTGATTAAGATATTTGTATTAAGATGGAATAAAACCGGTGTATCTAATAAAGTGTCCAGTAAAAGAGTATATTTAGACACAGAAACTTAATATATGCAGACGTTCCCGCAAGGATATCTGACAAAACTAGCTCTGTTAGAGAGGTTGATGAGTACAGCCTAAAAGACTGGTAACCCTGACTCAAGACTAGCATTTTTGTGATGCTTGTATGTGTGTGGCCTGAGTGTCTGTGAATGGTATCAAGTGACACTGTCAATTTGGATGACATAATGCACTCAGCTGTTTTGACATAAGGGGTAATGGTGGAAATGTCGCAGAGCCCCTGAGTGTTCTGGACTCATGTTTGGTGATCCGTGAAATGATTCACCACGCTGATTGCTCATAGCACCAGTTACACTTCGATAGACAGAAGACAGCAGCGGCTTCCTTGACGTAAGCGCAAAGCAAAGACAGTGACATGGATGCTCCCCAGGCTTTATGTCTTTCATATCTTTCGCCTCGTTTTTTTTACTCTGAGTAATGATCAGCAAGTCATTTCTCCAAACACTCTCCTTCGTTCCTCTAACATGTACGGCGGTAGTCGGGGCGCTTGTGCATGACTGTGTTGTGCAAGTCGTCCGGGCTGTCAAGCATCTTTATGTGCCGCACGCTCTTTTCTGCGGAAAACTCCTCTGCACTGGCCCATTTTGGTCGTGTCAGTCCTCAGAGATAAAACCCTCTTAAACGCATATGAAAAGCTGTTACAGTGCAGCTTACTCTAATCACAATCCATTGTGCAAACAAGCAGACTTGGGTTAGTGTACAACATCTATCTAAAGCCAACAGCAAAGAATGAATATCTGCAGACCATTGTAAAATGATATTTCCACCACTTCTGTGGAAAAAGACATGCTCAGATTTAATATGGATTCAAGATATATGCAGATATTGCAATGTGAGTTTGGTATTTATTCCTATTAGAAGATGACAAGTGTGCAAGATGGAAAAGTAGAAGTAGTGAAGCTTTAACAGGCAAAAACAAGAAGAAAAGCCTTTGTAATTTCTACTTCTGCTTTAGGATTTGTGCAAAAGACTTCCAGTCTCAACCTGTGGGTGCTTTGTAATGGCTTGTGTCAACGTTTGGACTCATGAACAAAGTGGAACTGATAAAACATGCAGCACTAAAAATATAAATGCTGAAAGCCAGATGAACCAATAATATTTAGTCCTGCTCTCACACCTAATGTTTGATATCTCATCACACCAGGCTTTTGAACATGCTTGAAGTTGGCACTTAAAATGAGACATCAGTTACTTGAACTACTGACTAAAAAGCACATAAGCAGTTGTAAGGTTGTAATAAACTTTCACTGCATCACTGATCGGTCAGTTTCTGTAGAAAATGTAGATCCAATTTGGTTTGATTATGGGAGCATCTCAATAAATGAGAACATTGGTATAAAGTTAATTTATTTTAGTAATTCAATTTAAAAAGAGGAACGTTATGTTATTTCTGTTCATTTGGATGATTATGGCTTTGAGCTAATAAAAATCAGAAATTCAGATCGGAAAAGTAGAACATGACATTCACCAAAAATGTTAATAATCTAATGAAATGGCAAAGTTGTGGCTTATGAAATCACATTGACTTGACAGCAGTCCAGCTGCAAGATCAACTTAAACCAGAGACTTAGATTTTAAATGAACTAGTTGTTAGTTGCCCAAAGTTTTATGATCAGAAAACCTAAAATGTTAATTTCTTTTGAAAAAGAAAAGCAAAGACTTTTACTGTCCAGTGTGAAGTTAACAAATCAATGCACCTGAAATATAATGCGTAACAATGTGACTGTGCATGCATCTGTCATAATGACAGCAACTGGAAATATATTCAGGAGATAGACTTCAGCTTAGCAAGAGATAGTGGAGTTTTAATTTTGTATGGTCTTCACTCAGTATTCACTGCTGACATGTTGTAGATCAACTCACTGAAGTGCATGTTAGATTAGACAAAATGCGCTTTTGTTTGATGGACCAATTTTACCCCTTAAACTATGAAAGAAGCTGTTATCCTGTAACAAATTATTTATCGTGAAAGTTACAAGATGCGGAAATATGACTGATTTTTTATTTTTATTTTTTTCATTTCGAGAATGCCATAAGCATTCCTTTGTAATCCTGGGAACTGAGACTGTCATAGCGAGGCAAAGCATTTTTCATGTCTCAATGAAAAATTATTTTCTAAATATCATTCCAAGTCTTTAAGAAATTCAAAAGCACGACTTGTTCAGATTTGCTTTAATCCAGCTTACTTCAGCTGTTGATTTTTAAGCACATTCTCATACAGAGAAAATAATGATGTGTGAAGAGCAGAGTTCTTGTCTCTGCTAGATTTAATTTGACAACAAAAGAAAACATGAGACGGGGCAAAGCTTATCCATTAAACCTTTTTGTTAAATAAACTGCATGACATATAATTCTCACTGCTCTCAGTCTGATAACTGAAAATGTCACACATATTTAAAAGTAATTTGTCGTCTGCTTAGAGCCTTAAAAGTCAAGTATAGCCGCATTTAGTGGAAGTTGCCCTGGTGGAAAGGATCTAGAGCTTCAAATGACATTCATACTTTAATAGCAAACAAGATATTTCAGGTCCAACATGCAGAGTTTCAGATATTTTCATTAGCAAATTTGACACAAGGAACGTCCAGATTCAGGTTTTTCATTCTTGATATGTATTTGTGTCATTCGAGAATGGCCATTTGCTAATACTAATTCCTTTCTGCGACTTCATTAAATCAATCACGTTTGCATAAAATAAACACACTGCAATAAATCAGCATTACATGATCTACATTTTTATTTTGATTGTGTGGCACTTATCTCACTTCAGGACACATCAGTATCATTTGCCAGCAATATTCATTTTGTTGCAACCATAATTGTTGCAGGTCAGCCCTAGGCTATGTTTATATGAGACCTCTGCCTGGAAACTGAATACGCTGATTGGGAAAAACGCCCCACGTTTAGACGGCACTGCCAACACACCTCGAGTCACCTGTAGCTTTCATGCCAGGCCACTCGATGGTCCCGTGATTTTTAGCACGTCATCAAACGTGCATTCGTTTTGATCCTTTGCTTACACCTCACTTAAAAGTGGACTTCTGGGGAATTTGGCGCTTAGGCAACATTACCTAGGAGATCAGCTGGATTGCTCGGCAGAGAGTGTTCTTATGGAACAACTGCGACAACTGTGTCTTATTCGGTTCCAGAAATGAATTATGCTTGAGCATGTCAGTAAAAAGAATGATTAGTGTTCCAGTGTTCTTGATCACTATTGTCTCCACAAAGGCAGCTGTCCATTGGCTTTAAAATATTCACTAAAGAGGCCGTTACTGCCAGTCTTTAAATCATTACTGTTGATGACCTGCTAATTGTGTTTTCTAACACAAAGTGTCGGCTGAATTCAACGTGGCGCCGCATCCACTCTTGATGGATAACGGGTGATTTCTGCTGTGAAGTGGCTGGTGTGAGGCAGTGGGGTCTATATAGCAGCTCCAAGCCAAGAAGTAATTAATAAGTGAGAAATATTGGCTTTTTGAGGGATATTATATTGGTGGCTGTATTTCATTTTCAATTGTGCCCCGGGTCTCACGTGAATATGGTCTTGTAGGTTTGCAATGGAATTGGCCGTTTAAACGATAAGCTCCCCACCTCCAACATGTGTTATTTTATAGTTGCTGCTCAGAAATACGAACCTGGGTCTCCAAGCAGGAATTGGATATCTTGCATGCAGAATCTTTTAGAGCAGCTTAATTAACTGGGCAAACTTTGACTGTTGAAATAAAAAGGAAAAAAACCCTTTTGTGCTTGTATAAATCCCTTAGAATAAAGTCGAATTGATTTGAGTGAGTCTTTTGTTTTTGTTGACATCAGCACAGTAAAGATGTTGCTGGCCCGCTATGCCGAACCAAGTTACATAAAATGGATAAAATGTTTTGAACGTTATTAGGAAGGGAAAATTTGTAAATGAGACAGTGAAGAAAAGCAACAAGACAGTGAAAGATGGGGGTTGTTAAATAAAAAAAAGGATAGAAATGACAGAGAGATGCAAGTAAAAGCAAAGAACATAAGAATGAAAAGAGTTTAAGAAATCTTTGGAGAAAATTACAGAAAAAAAAGTGAGATGGGGTTGCAAAAAGTGTGTCGTATTCCAGGGTGAAATCATCATTACTATGAGCAATGGTAGCAGTCACTGGTCATTACCTTAGCCATCCACTGTCATAAGCAGAACATTTTCCAGCCTGCCCTGCATGTTAGGGCACACAAGCTCAGCAGGGGGAACAGGCTCCTGCATGCTGAATATGTCCTCCGTGTTTTTCCCCCCTGTCCCTGCATCCCATCTGGTACACACCAGGTGAATATATCATCATATGGAGGAGGGACATGCCGATAGCCTCTGGATGTGATCAATAGGATCATTCAGACCGTTCCCCTCCATGTGCTTTTCATACCTGCTGCTTCGCCTTTCATTCTTCATCCCCAAAATGTGAGACGGATCGGCAAAATATTATGACAAAACCCCGTGCCGTTTGTCCACGTAAATCTGTCTAATGATTTCCTATAATGTAAGGTGAACAGCTCAGGAAGGCACCCATTCAACACGCAGCTGGTGCAGCGTGTGACAGTGCAGCTGAAATGAGGGCCGACTAGTGGGGGTTTTAGATTAGCCTTTTAGAGTAGAGTGAGTTCTCAGGCACTCTATCAGAGGTGAGAAGAAGTGACGGGCTATTCTGCTCGCTGAATACCGTCATGATCTGGGCATTAAAGCTCATTCCTGGCAGAAAAGTGCATAGGGGGGGCTGAATGAATGCGGAATGACAACTACTGGGCCTGGTGGTCTTTCTGTCTTTCTTGCTCCCTGGAACTCTCTCAGTACTGGGTAAAAGTTTCTGTATGGAGTAATTTCAAATGCAAATGGGAGAGAATCCATTTGTCCTGTATAATAAATAGTTAATCTATAGATTAACAAATTAGAAAGTCACAGGTCAATAATAATTTTAAAGTAAAGAAACAGATTCATTGTACGCAGTAATATATCTTTCTGCTAATTTTGATCTTTATAGGTTACAGTGAATGAAAATTTGAAACTGATGGCTTTGTCCCTCACTTTTTTTCTTTCATTTAACTTTTTGTTTTCGTGCTTGGAGATAGTTGATACTTGAACTTTATGGAGGAAACCTGCTGGACATTGGTCAAGTCAATAGTTTTTTACAATCCTTAGGCCACAATGTGAGCACAACATAACATTTTTGTATTAAAACTTTTTTTTTTTTTTGACTGATCCTATATAATCTGACAAACTGAAATTGGGTTCTATTCATCTGTAAGCCATAAACATCAAAGTTGAATAAAGTCTATTTTGAAATCTATTATTTTATATTACATTTGTGTAATGTAATTGAAGTGAGTTATTAAAATGAACAATGGTGTTCTTATTTATTGAGATGTACCTGTGTTCGCATTTCTAATCATTCCTACAGTAAACATAAAGCAGTTATTTACAAACTACTGGTGAAATAGTTGTTAATTTGTATTCTCTATCAGCTCTGTCCCTGTAAGAGTAAATCTACAGCCAGTGGCTTTACACGTCAACTGGACATTTTTACATGACACCAAATATGCACCTAACTTAGTTAAAGCAACTGTGCGAATCCTAGTATTTACATACAGCCAAAGGTAAAGGCTGGAAATTTCAAAACTCATTTCTTGCTGTGTTTGCCCATCATGCCATGGAGGAGTGGAGTTGTGACTTGAAATACTATTTTGAGCTAATCCAATATTCTATTTGTAAGGTTTGAAATTGAGTTTAAAATGTCAATAACACTTCAGAAGCTGAGCCGTTACCTGGATTTGTGCCTCGTCTGTGTTCGGTTGTGTCCAATTCGGAAAAGAAAAAAGAAAAAAAGGAAAATAATACATTTGCGGTGTCACACATCCTCATCTTTGCTTTGTTAAAAAGAACACACATAAGAAAAAAAGTGGAGATGCATCAGTACAAAGGATGTAATCATTCTGAGCCATCACAACACAGATGCAACATTAGCCACAAGTTGTTTGCATACGAGAGAGGATGTGCACATGTACTTTTACTGCACTGTGTTAAGAACCAAGACAGACATTAAAGCCGTCTACAATCCTTTTAAAAGCAACGGCAGAATAAATAAATTTACGTCAAAACAGGACACTGGAACACTAGTGTATGCTTTGGTTTTCAGTAGGTTTCATTACAGTAATGTCATCTTTACTGGTGATTTTGCAGATCATGCAAAATCTCTTTGTCACAATCCTGACCAACACAAGGAAAATCGATCACATCATACTAGAGTTTAGATTTTCTTTATAACCCAACTGAACACAAAACCGCAGTCACATCAGGCCAAAATCATATGCTTGATGGTCTGCTACAAACAGGCTACAATACATACAGCACAGACATAAAACTGTGTTAATTTAAGTATTATTGTTTAAATAGAGGAGTGGGAAATTTATCCTGTTGAGAAAGTAAAGTTCAGAGGTTAATTAGACTGTAACAAGCCCTGCACACTGCACAACTAAATGCCACTAGTCCTGCCCTGCTCCGCTCCTATCAATCACACATCCCATAAGGTTTGCACTTGACTCACCCTGCGATTACATGTGATACAATTAAGCTGAAACTTGTTAAGCAAAAACTTAAAATAGGAGAAGTTACACTAATGACTCCAGCAGAGTGTAAAGTCAGAGGTCTGGAAGTACTTTAAACTGGTCGCAGTTTAAAACAATATGTCAGGTTGACTTCAGGCTCAGGCCTCTAATTAGAGTGAATAGTTGGGTTGGATTGGGCTCAGACACAGTGTCTATGGGCTAAGGTCGGCCGTGTTGGGTGGATCTTTTAGGGCCGAACTAACCTCTAAGACACCAGCTCTTAAATTAATACACTTGGTTACCAGTTTCTCACAGGACACATTTTACTTTTTTTTGTCTAAGCAATTCAACCCAAAGAAAAACCCATATTTCTGTAAAAAAAAAAAAAAAGCAGCACTTCAAGCAAAGCAAAGCAAAGTCTTCAGAACATCCAATCAAGTCTAATGAGATTTACTCTGACATGATGCCACAGCATGATTCTAGAGAGATATTATACAATATGTAAACTGCTATACAAGGAAAAATAGGACACTGGACTTGTTTTGGCAGTGTGAAGGGTATATATTCTGCTTCATCCCTTCCTCCTATGGAGTCGTCTGACCACAGTATGGTGTGTCTCTAGCTCACAAAGCAGATACTTTTTAAAAGAAAAAAAACACACAGACCCATACTGCTAAGATCTGGAAGGAGGACAGACAGCATTATGGCACTGCAGGGATGCCTCAACTGGACCATATGAGGGAAGTTTTTTTAAGTGCTCGGACATAAACAAACAAACTGAAAAGATATTGGACCATATCAAGTTCTGTGAGGACTTAATTCTGTCCGCCCAGACATTTGAGAAGCGTCCTGAAAACAAACAATGGGTATAAAAAACTCAAACTGAAATTCCTTTTAAATGAAAAGGAACAATGCCTTATAAAGTTAGTAAAACTAACATCCAACACCGGCATGACTAGTGAGGAGAAGGACCTACATCTCAAAGTCACATCCTGTTTGGCAGAGCTGGTTGCTTGAAGACCGCACAGATGAACAGTTTTTTATTTATTTTCTTTTTTTCAGCAGTCTCCTAAGCAAAGCATTTGGCGTGGGAGAGAATAAAATAACCAGTCAGAATGCTATGGTAAAGTTTAAATATGCTCTGCTGCTTCTTAACCTAAACAAAACCCTCTTCTTTGTTTACTCGAGACTAAATAAGGAACAATATGACAACCTGCCCAAAGAAATCTACAACAAACACTGGCTTCTGAAATGTGGCTAGATATTGCTTGCATAATTTCTTCAATTTGATAGTTCTGAGACACCATCAGAGAGCACTGTGCTGAAGTAAAAGATTATTTTGTCTCGGGCACATGGTGCAGGATGGCACTGCATTGCTTTGCTTGGCCCGGGTCTGCTCTGCCGTCACGCAACACACAATTAGAAAAAGGTTTCAAAGCGGTGTGCTGTGCATCAAAACCTGTCACTGAGCAAAGCGCAGAAACTGCCACCTGGTGAGGTCTTACCAAATCAGCGGCGTTGCTTAGAGACAAATGATTCAGTTTCATCTCATCTTATAGAAGTTAAGTCTAAATTAACTAAGACTTAATGACTTAATGTCACAGCAATACGCAATGATGGAGTATGTCGCCAGAAGATATGCTTCTCACTTTCAATTAAAGTGCCTAAACCTGCTAAATAGATTTGTCGGTCTACACTCCAAGGTGCGACACCCTGCTGTCATCATACATGTTTCTGATGAAGCTGATTAAAGTTTAGTAAACTGCTCTGCCTTTCCTGCTGTGTCAGACTGGAGGGGTGAAAGGTTGAAGGATTTAGCTCAAGTGACTAAGGAGAGGGGAATCTGGACCTCTTTGCTTAGGCTTCTGTCTCTGCGACCCAACCCTGGATAAACAGAAGCCATGGTGGATGGATGGATATTGCAGAGAGGGTTTCTCTAAAACCCTGGAATAAAAAGGCATTTTCTCTGTGTTCATTTTTTTTTTAAACTCATGTCATAATCAAATTCCACCTGCTTGATTCAAGTGGGTGAATGTTTGAATTTTACATCAAAAATAATGATAGCTGAGTTACAATCAGACAGCGAGAGCAAGAAAGGGAAATCAGACTACACAAAAAGGGTAGTGTGATATATGATCTACTGTTGTTGCATTAGAATCAGATTTAATAACCTTTAAAACTATTTAGTTTTGAAAAATATTTCATCTAACAACCTAATTCAGGGCAATTACAATAAAACATTTCAAATGGCATGAAAAAGCTACCCAGTCTGCATGAGAGTGTAGTATTACAGTTAGACAAGGATACAATGCAAAACATAATTCATGCCTTTCCTGGCGTGACTTACGCCAGGATTAA
Organism: Poecilia formosa; assembly: GCF_000485575.1. Lineage (NCBI taxonomy): Eukaryota > Metazoa > Chordata > Actinopteri > Cyprinodontiformes > Poeciliidae > Poecilia > Poecilia formosa. The sequence continues at coordinate 2,555,968 of NW_006799944.1, read as the reverse complement.
TTAATTGCACAGCAAGTATGTATATTTAACCTTTCTGTACCACCTTATTGCTGCAATAGATCAGTATTAGCAAAGCTTAACATTGTGAACCACATGGACTGAGTGAAAAACATTTCTGTTGAAAGTAAGTTAGCAAAGAAAAAATTTAAATTCAAACACCTTACCTGTGACTGCGCATACGTAAGGACTCATCAGTGCAAATTGTATAAACAAAAAAAAGTCTGGCAGACTTTTAGACATTTTATCAGTATTGATACATAACTAAGATAATATTTATTTTCCTTGTGTTGAAGATGGGAAAATGTATTCGAAAGATATTGCTCAAGCATGAATATAATCCCAGAAAAATTCCCTGTATGATGGGTCTAATAAGTGTTAAAGATCAACTCACATTAATCAACTGGACACACTGCTTCCAACTGTGTTTTTCTGCATTATCATAGTGTGGACACATTTTTAAATTAAGAGAGGAAAGAAGCGATGTGAAGCCAACTCTGTTAGAGGTTCTCTTTGGTCAGGATCTTTCCATTTGTGTGATGTGAAAACTGAGACTAAACAGCAACTTGTCTGTTCTGCTGCAAATCAAAATTTTACATTTTCCTTTCAGTCACATTTGAATTAAATCTGTTTTTAGATATGGTCTAAAAAGTAAGCGGCTCCACAGAGCTCCAGCTTGATCACATGATTTTGTCAACTGTGGAGTCTTTGCATCAACCCACAGAACTTGCAGAGGATCTAGAGCTAAGCTTGGTCTGATCCAAAGTTTCCACTGCTAACATAATAGAAGAGGTGTATATACACGGTGGGCCATAAGTTTCCATACATAGAAAAAAATAAACATTTTATATTGGACAACCGTTTTTATTTTTGTGTAATCGCTGCACGTCTTGGACCACTTCATGGTTGATTTGCGACATATTAAGTTTTCTGAAACTTGCAAATAAGTTTTGCCACAGTGTTGTGTGTGATGCTCATTCCATGTTTTCTGTTAAAGTTTCGTGCAACCATGCGATCCAGATCCAGACATCAGTATAATTTCAATTCTTTGCTCTTTTCTCAAATGCATCTTCTTGGGCATCTGAAATGTAAAATAAATATACATTTTACATTCTCATATGTATGGAAGCTTATGGCTGTACAATGTATTTTTATCATGTGAACAGGGCCTATAATGTAATATGCATGAGCAGTTTCAAGAGTTTTTTTTTTTGTTTTTTTTCTTCTTCAAACTGCTGGGCGGAAGAAAGTAAAAAGGATAGAATCAATGTGAAACTCAAGGACAATCAGGAGGTCACATTTAAAAATAAGATTGGATGACAGTCTGCGAAAGTAATTTGGCTTTCATTCAGAAACAATCTACCAACAATGTCACAAAAACGTATGAGTGGATTTTCCACAGCTCAAAAGTTTATCCTTCCCGATAACGCGAAGGAAGCGTAACAATTTTCAAAAACCGTGCATACATTTACACTTGCAAAGCATCACTCTTTTGCCGTTAGGCGGTACACTCCGAGTGCTGCCGAAGCCGACGAAGTCAAATGGAGGCTTAATTACAACGATAAGTTGTTGCCCTGCAGCTTAAAACATCTTATCACTGAACAGCTGGAAAGAATTTTCCATGACGTGATGAATCCATAATTGGGTCCAGGGTGACTGTCAAACAACAAGCCTCCCTGTGGTGTCGTTTTTCATGTCCTCCGGGCATGAGCGATTGAAAGTGGGTTTTGTATTTCTGGTGATTCAGCGCGACCTATGGCACAGTTGCGTGTAAACCTTTAAAACAAATCCTTAACCACAGCTTCTCTTAAAGGTTCACATTGTATTTCTGTTACATCAAATTGCACACTCTAAAGTTCAACATATTGCATTTTATGACTCTCACCACTCAAATTTTAGCTGGCATTGCCACAGAGTGGGAAACTGCCTGGTGCAAAACGGTAAGTACCATCACAGCAAGACAGCAGGCTTTTTGGAAAAATATAGGAATCCTTCCTTCCATGTTGCTCTGCAAAGAGAAAATGGTACTCAGAAAAAAAACAAAAAAAACATTTTATTTATTTATTTTTCTCTGAATCATTTGCTTGTTTTCTGAAGTAGGCAGCCTTGATGGGCCCTGCAGAAAACGGTCATGGAACAAAGTTTGAGGGGGTTATTTGCTGAATAAGTGGTAGTCTTGAGCTGAAAGGTTTCAAAGCAATTGGTGCAATTAGACATACTGAGCGACCAAAGTCCTGCAGCCGCTCTTGTGATAGAAATACGAAGACCAGCATGTCGATTTGTATGGGACGCAACGGAAAAGCAAAGGCATGGAAGCATACAGAGCTTTCAAATGAATTATTCTGCAGGCGTCAACATGTTTACTGACAGAAAGAGAGAAACAATGGCAAAAAGAAAGAAAGGAAAAAAAAAATAAAGAAAGGAAGGATAAAGAAAGAAATGAGGGAAAATAAAGAAACAGAGAATGAATGAAAGAAAAGTTTAGGTTGAAAAATCTAAAATAAGTGCACGTCAAGTAAACTGAAACATTATCATTTATTTCAGTAATTTCATTGAAAAAAATTAAAATCACATCCAGTATGCAACAGCCAGCGACAGTTTTAGGTATGCCTGTTCAATTGCTTGGTAAAAGAAAACAGCAAATTAATCAACAAATTTGCAAAAACGCAACCCTTCAAGATGTTGTGTAGAATAATTGCTAAATTACAAACTGGGCATCTGAGCAGAAAACAAATATAAGTGACTTTAAACGTGGCTTGGTTGTGGTCTTATTGCATTTACAGCAGATTAGCAGTTTCTGAAAAACTGAGATAAAACAAAAAAAGAAGAAAATATCCTTTAGATGACAGTTTGTGGACAGACCTGCCCACATATCTCACAGTGCCACCAAAATTGGACGATAACAGTTTGGAAATGTATTTCCTAACTTTGGAATTAGGTGTCAACCACATGGACATAAAGATCCATGGTTCTATGATGATTCTTATGGTGCAATGATGAGGGAGGTATTTTCTTGTTACACTTTGGGTTCTTTGTAACAACTGGCTAATGTTTACACACCCCAGGCTACCTGATTAGGTCCATGCCCATCAAAGTATCACCACTGTTTGAGAGAACATGGGGAATCAACAACTTGCCTTGACTCTAACGCACATCCATATGCTTCAAAGAGGTGAACTAAATCTCTTATTTTTAGATTGAAAGTGTTATTATTGGTGAAATGTTTAACCATCAGTAAGGCACTGATGTGTGTTATTGCCTCCAAAAACTTTTAAGACGCAAATTTCAACCTGGATCTAAAATAAAATGACTGTAACACCAACATATTGCTGATTGATTTATCAATGTGCTGCAGAAGGAAAATTATTCAAAACCAGAATTAAACAGAACTGTTTGCAAACAAGCAGACTAGTTTATATTTGGTAAAAAACAAAACAAAGAGTTCCAATTTTAGATTTAATTGTGAATTTTTCTGGAAATAAAAGAGCTTTCCGTCTCACGGTCGATCACAAGATTATCTTCCAAAACAGACATTTATACATCATAACAGTTTTATGTATGCTGCTGTGTTATTAGAGAAAAATAAAACCACTTATTTTGATTAAAAGATTGAAGAAATGTTGACCTTGTGATGATATTGTTCCAGTAGAGCGTGCAGACTTACCCTCACATAACTTATTAAAACTCTTTATCAAAGAATGAATTATTGTCTGAATGAATTCAAAGCACTGCCTGGTTTACATGTTCCAGTATTTTGACTTAACTTGCAAAATTCACAGCATAAACGGACAGGCATCTAAAAAAATTATCGCAAAATTACGGATGTTTTTACTGGTATCTTGGACTGTGCCATCCCAGCACTGGAACATGCTTTGATCCATTGTGATATCAGGGTCCTGCTGCAAAGTCAACATCGCCCCCAGCCTCCAGTATTTTGTAGCCTCTGTGAAGTTTTCTTCCAGGGTTGCCTTGTATTTACATCCACCCATCATCCCATCCCCCTCCGGCCTGAGGATGATGCTACTATTGCCACTGATAACCATAAAGATATTTAAATTTCAAGCTTTATCTGACTTGAACACATCCTTCAGTATTTGCAGTGTCCCTTTGTGGCAAAACCACAAACTGGCTTGTCTTTCAACGATGACTTTCTTCTTGACAGTTTTCCACGAAGGCCAAATTCACAGCATTCACTCTGTCAACAGATTCTGCATCTGAAGCTGTGGATCTCTGCAGCTCCTCCAGTGCTACAGTGGCTCTATTTAATGTTTCTCTTATTAATACTCTCCTTGTCAAACCTCAAACTCAATCAAAGGGAACTTTTCTGTTTTACTTTTCTCCAGTGTCTTTTTTGTGGCCCGCTGTCTGCTCACTGCTCACATGAAGCCGGACTTTTCGTGGTGCCTCCATCCTGACCTTTTGGCCGGCATCCAGATTCCTGCTGGCATCACGTTGCTGGCGGTTCATGTTTTCCTGCGGCCGCTAAGCCAGGAGACAGAACCTTTGGGCTCATAGCTGCGTTTGGAGTTGAGCCAGTGCAGAGAGTCAGTTTTTCTGATGCTCCTATCCTGTCCTGTTTTTGACTCATGTCTCCTGCTTTATTTCTAAAGCTGTAAAGCTTTACATAAAGAGCTGCCTTGATTCTGTTTTTTAAGAGATAAACATTTACTGAAGTTTTTTTTTTCTTTCATGTTTCTTGTGATAATATTTCACTCCCTTTCCAGTCGTTAACAGGAATGACCCCCATGTGGCATCAGTGCAGGGAAAAAAAAGCACATTACACATCATGCAATAAGAAAAGAAAGAGCATATCTTCAACAGGAAAATCCAAGCAAAGACTGCTTTTATCTTCACTATGAACATTTCTGGGCATTATTTTGATAAATTGCACCTTATGCTCTGATTACATCTACTGATTTGTTGCTCGGGAAGTGTAGCCTCCTACCAGGAGATTTCAAATTTCCTCATCTCTAGCAGGGGGCCTCAGAGCCACCCTCACAACACCTGCACTGTGTTCCTGTTAGGATCAGAATGCAAAGCTATTACACACTGGAGGGTTTGTCTCAATCACACAGAATGGCTATGAATTTTAAATGTGGGATTAGAGCCCACGGAGGAGCGGACGCATGGGAGACACACAGTCAGTTGAGTGCTAATTTGATTTTTTTTTTTTTTACAAACTGCTCCTACAACACATTGTTAGCAGGGAAGATCCATTGCTTGTGCTTTAGTTTGCCAATCGTTTTCTTGATTCGGAGATTCAGACCACAACAGGAACAGGCTGATTCACCAAAAGGAAATCATTTGATCAGGATGTAAGACCTTGACTGAACTCAGTAGAACAGCTTTTTAGCACCTAATGTCTTCTTCAAATCCAGTGCTTAGATTTGTTTGGCTCATCTGTTTTCCGTCTTTAGTTTCCGTGAGCCACGTTGCTTTCTATCGGTGTTAGAGTGATTTGGGTTTCTTCAGCGGTAATAAATATTATTCCTTTGTTGTTTCAGGTGGAGATATGGAAGACTCATCTCCGTATGAACCTGTAGCCCCCAACCGGCAACCCGACGTGTTTGGCTTGGCTTCCATCTCTTCAGGTATCCCTCCTTTGATCTAAACTGAGATCAGCACTGAGCTCATCTTGCCCTTCTGCACTTTCAAAAGAGGGTGTAAAAGAGCTTATTACAAGGAACAAAATGTAGAGACTTTCTTCCAAACCTGCTATCTAGTTAATTTAAAAGCGATTTTCCGCTTTTCACAGTTTTGATTATATTTTCTGAAATGGTGTGTGGTTTTCAGCTTAAATATTGTTCTCAATATTTTTTTACTAATATAAATGGGAAAATTGTTGCATTCATTTAGTGAAGCCCCCTTGAATTCAATATTGATAAGTAAGATAATGTGCCACTGTGTGTCACTTAATCTTGATAATCATTCAGATGTTTTGCAAATGCTTCAGATGTTTGTTAGGATACATTAGTGAACAAACAGAAGACCATGAAGACCAAGGTCAGGGATAAATGTCTTGACAAGTTAAAAGTCATTTCTCAAGCATTGATCATTTAATTGAGCACTGTTCATGTGTCACTGGAAAATGAAACAACTGCAGAACTTTGAAGAAATTTATTTTATAAATTTCATTTATGAGAAACTGAGACAATCAGAGAAGCAACTAAATGGGGCCGTGGTGACTGTGGAGAGTTCTCAGAGAACTACAACTCGGGTGATAAGTATCTGTTGACAAAACAACTCTATATGGAAAAAAGCAAGAAGAAAGCCGACCTCATAGGAAAGCAATACAAATTCCCGCTTACAGTTTGCCACAAGACACACACAGTACAGAGCAAGCATTGGAAATAAGGTGCCAAGATCACATCAGATAGTAAGTACATTTTTTGGCCCAGATGCAAAATGCAATGTGTGGAGGAAAACAACAAGTGCAGGTCATTCTAAACACCCATCTCCACAGTTAAACATGATGGTGGCACAATCATGTTAGAAGGAAAAGTGGGCTGTATATAGTTTTAATTCAAGTTGGCTTTCAGATTACTAATTACAAAAAAAATGTGGAAAACAATGTGTCCTTCTACTTTCTATCCATACTTTGAGTTGGCCTGTCATCCCAATAAGATGCATTGAAGTTGCAACCTGACAAAGCGTTCGAAAGTTCAAGAGAGCTTTGCACTGTCGTCAAAATCAGCTACTCTTTGCTTTGCAAGGGGCTTATTGCTTCATCTGTCCTTTCATACACTCTGGTTGTTGGATATTTATACCGCACAGTCAGTTTTGTGTTCACCACACTGCATTTTTCCTAACCATTGATTTTGCTTCTACTGTGATTTCTTCTTTGCTTTACTAATTAAACAGCTCAGAGTTATAGCCAGCTATTTAATCTGTTGGTTACCATTGCCAGGGTGTAACAAATCAATACAGCTACCCACATTTTTAAACCACAGCTACAATAGGTAGTGCACCACAGGGCCATATAATGGATGTGACTGGACAATGAAATATCTAAATCTTGAGTTCAACTGTGCAAGATTATTTGCCTTTGTCATGTTCTCACAGAAATTTCCACTGGGTGCTCTATTTCGTTTTCCAAATCCACAAACGCCAACTGCAGTGTATTTCTTTTTTTCTTTCTTTTTTTTTTTTTTTTTGTCAAATGTAGCACTACTTATTGCATATTTTCTGATATCTCATAAAGAACCACAATCTCTTTGGGAGAGAAAAAAAAGCATATTTTGAAAAATTGACTATAAAAATGTGAACAAATAAAGCAGATCATGTTAGCGTCATTAGTTTTGAAAGAAGATGATGTAGCCCAACATTTTAAAAAAAGTGTGTTACATCCTTATTGAGATTTTCAGCTAACAAGCACTCAAAAATAAAGTCAAATGTGTTCTAAGTGCAGTTTGTTATGATAAAGTTCGTAATGTAGAAGCAAAAATATGTGTGCCAGGGTGAGAAGAAGTAATGCAGTAGGATGTATCTAGACATAACAAGATACAACAGGGGACTCATTACTGTATCCATTTTACTTCAGCTGTTTCTCCCGTTCTCTCGGAGGTGAAGTATTGAATTCGCTCTCCAAAAATCTTTTTAGCCTCAAGCTTTGCTCATTATTTACCATTTCTGTGGGCAGCATAATTGATTGTGGCACTGAGAGTAAACCACGGGCAAACAAAATAAGTAATTACACACTCATTTTATGCAGTTCTCACTACATTTGCCATGGCACTGGGAAACATTCATATTCATGTTTGCGGACGTTACAGTATGGATAGCAGGGGGAATACGTGATATCTGATTGGTTGATGAGGCCGGTGCAACGTGAGCTTTCAGAGAGCAGGAGAAAATTGAAAAGTAATCTCTGCTCTGATTTTGTCTGAAAATGAAAATAGGGTTTGGAAGGTTGAGCAGAAAAGAAAAGAAATTATATAATATATTGTAATGTGCACTCTCTCTAATTTGGAAACAAATGAAACATAACAACACATTGTTTCTCCTTTTAATACTACAAGGCAGCCAAAGCCACTTGGTTTTGTTTTCCTCGAAATGCAGTCGCGGGTTTTAAGTAGTCTCTATTTAAAAGGAAGGAACATAGTGATCCTTGTGGGGTCTGTCATATTGAATGAGGACAGTGTTTACATTCAGTTTTTTCAATGATTCAAAACTTTCTGGTATTAACACATAGATAAAATTCTGTGTGGCTCGTACTCCTCCATCAGCAGTGTTTCAGCTGGTGAATGCTCAGCTCAGCTCATCTTTACATTCTGGATGGTCTTAGTACAAAATGTGAGCCTTTTTCTAATTATTCCCGAAATGAGATGACAATAGAGTGGGAGTTCTTCATCAGAAACTGCCACTGGCTTGATGGATTTCACTTCTGAGTATCAACTATTTATCCATTCGGGGCCTGTGAGTCTGCCACATCAGCCCCTACCTCTGCTAAAAATGATCGACAAGCAGATAGACTTATGATGGGTCCGCTCAGCCCAAACATGACTGCATGTTCGATCCGAGACATGATAGTAATTACAGCATTGATACCAAGGCGAGTGTTAGGCACCGGCACCCACTTCAGCTCCACACAAGTCACAAAACAAAGTCCTCCACTCTGTTTGTGTGCTTAGTGTTTAATGTAAATAGCAGTGGATTTGTATGTCAGGTGTCTGGTGGCTGTGCTGGTGTGTCACAGAAACTTCAAAAGGGAATATAAGTAGATTTGAGTTCTGGAAATAATCATTATCCTCAGCACTGCTTGTTACTTTTACCGTCCATCAGGCACCATATTCTGGCTCAAATATAGAAGACCGAACTACTTGCTGCATGAACGATTTCTCCATCAGAGCTATAATGTTCAGAGAAAAAGTTTGTCTGACTTGGGGGTAAAAAAAAAAAAGCTTTAAAAATTCACTTAAGAATCTGCTTAAAGTGGTTGGTTTGGCCGAATGTTTACTAAAGCCAACAAATCAAGCTTAAACTCTGAACTTTGTGTAAGCCCTGTCTACAGTTCTTATTGACCTTTACTTTGTGCCCTTATGACTCCTCTGGACATTAGGTGACCTGGATGTCCTCTACCTAGAAGCCCGTAGTTGTTGTTTTTAGCAGACTTTTCTAAAATGTTGTATTTTGGCAAAACTCCCAATGTTTACCACCTTGTCAGGATACACAAACTGAACTTGGAGTTATTAATATTAATAACAACAAAGACAACTTTGCCCCTGTTTTGTTTCTGTGCTTCTGGGCACTAACACAATAAACCACACTTCAGACCCGGAGCCAATCCCAAAATGCTGCAAAAGAGTGAAAAAAAAATTCTGGCTTGGGACTTTTTGTCAGTCGACTCACAGTGTGTTTTGCTTTTAAACTGATCTTTCCAGTAAGCTATTTAATTTGCTTGGCTGCAGCCCTGATTGATACTTTATTATCATTAGTGTTATTATTAGAGGTACCAGTAGTACTAGTAGTAGTATTACTTTCGAATGAACCATAAACACATGTGAAGAAGCTACAAAAGGCTGTCAGAGCCAAGTGTCCCCCTCAATCTTTGACAATCACATGCAGATCTAGGCTGAATAAAATGTAATTGTTTACTTTGTTTTTCTTAGCCCTACACCTGGTGTTTTTTTTGTTGTTGTTTTTTTTTGTTTTTTTTTTCATGCAAGGTGGTGAACAATGAAATTGTTTCTCTGATGAAGGAGGAGGGAAACGAGCTATGGCTTCCTGCATTTTAAAACTGATATCTTTGTGTTAGGAGCTCATTTGCAACTATACCAATTGTCTCAATTAAAATACCTTTGCTTGCACAAAAACATTGTAATGGCAATTTAATGTGTTCTAATGAACCATGTTGTTAAGTAATCCTAACAGATATAAAACACAGTAAACAGAGCAACAGAAAGCAGAGGCGGTTTCTGATGTAGGGTCTTGATACCCCACACTCCTTCAATTGTGCCCATTTTTCTTTAATCACACTTGGTGGAGTAACAAAGAGGAAGGATGGGTGATCATCTGTGTGAAACAGTGAAAAAATAAAGGAAAGCAAAAAGAACAGCTTGAATCTGTAACTTGGTTCAAGACCTTTTGTTTGTAAAAACCACAACACAGTTAGGATCCTTTCAACAAGGGCAGAAACAAGAAAAAAACAAAAGAGTTGCTTTATCTTTCCTTAAAAATAACAAACTCAGAAAAAATGATGTATCTAGTTGGAATAATTTTTATCTTTTCACATTTGGAATTAAGCTGCTGATCTTTCTTCAGTAAAAGTGAGGTAGTATGAAGACGTATACTGACTAGGGGCGAAATGATAAACAAGCTTGGGCTTTCTGCAATAACAGAGAGCTCTAATGCCAGTTGCACATTATTGGACTATTATCAACATTATGATCTTAGATATTCCAGCCCACACTAGATTTGTTAGGTTTTAACATTCACCAAAGTTTAATATTTTGTCTGTCTCTGTATTTTCGATAGTCACTCAAGAACTACTTCTTGCATACCTCAAAACAAGAGAAAGAACAAAATGCAGAATATCAAGTCTAAAGCATTCACCTTCATGTCTGAATTTCATAGTATTTCATGAGACAGACTTTACTTCATTTGGTGACATTTTGATATCACAAGATCTTGTTACACCTCTTTACAGACATCTCTGTGCCTGATTATTGATTCAACGGTTTGCACTGCAGAGGCATATTGAAGCTGCATGTGCTTACAAGAAAGAAACTGGTCACAGTTCATGATAAATCAGCTTATATGAATCAACTTATATGGTTCTTGAATTAAATGGCAACAGACACCTTTTGGTGAGGGGTCTGCAACCTGTGGCTCAGGTCTTTTCCACAATGTCACGTGATAAGTTTCGCTGGGCCCCATGAGGGGGAAAGGAGGGCTGATGTATGGGTCCCATATGGGTTTGTCCGCGGATTCCACAATGGCCCCACATGGGATTTCCCATATAGGGCCATAGGCCACATGGGCCCTACATGGGCCCTAAATGGACAAACCCATGTGGGCCACCACCATATAGGACCCATGTAGGGCCAATGTGGGCTGTGGCCCTACATGGGCAAACCCATGTGGGGCCATCGTGGAACCTGCGGACAAACCCATATGGGCCCCATATGGCCTGCCCTCCTTTTCCCCACATGGGGCCCACCTAGGCATGCTGGCAGGGAAATTATCTAAAAACTAACTAAATGTCTTTAAATGTAGATAGAATAACAAATGCAGCTTTTTTTTCCGGAAGTTTTTTCCTGCAATATTTGCATTGCATTTCTACAGAGAACAAGTCTGAAAGTATCAATGTTATGTTTTCGTTTTCATTAAGCTGGTAACTATATGAATATTCAACATCATTTACCATCCTACAGGGAAAAAAAATCCATCGTCTTTAGCTAAATTTTGTTTATCTTTATTTTAAATAATAAAAATAGAGAGTAGATATTGATCTAATTCTAATTTGAATTTATTTCATGAGGTACAGTGCATATTAATCAATATGAGTATTTTTAAACAACCATGTAAATGTGCTAAATTTTGCCACAAGGGCTAATTTTCATCTGTAATCCCCTGGCAGGTTGATGGTTAAAAAAAAACAAAAAAACAACAACTGACACACATGGATGAACACACATGGCAACATTGTTGTAAATGATATCTAAACTTATAAAAATTCTTAGTTACATGCACAGTTCTATGCAAGTTTTTTTATTTGGCTAGGCTGAGAGCAGAGGTTGCTCTTTATGCTGTAAAGGTTGCAAACAGGCAACTGTTTTAGGTGCCGGACTTTAGGGGGCAGGGAGTATAAGGATAGCAGTGGAAAGTGAGATCTCATAAATTTATCTTTGAAATAATAGAAAATCTAAAACCAAAAGCATATTTTTGTTCTGCTTTTCTTTTTTTCTTTTTCTTTCCTTCTGTCCTTCAAGTAGATTTCACACTCACTAGTAATGCATGAGTTTACTGGAGCATGGAGTTCTGTGCATAAACAACCTGCAGTGACTGGGGTTTCAAGCCCCACTTAAAACAACAGAAATACTTCCAGAAATACTGCATGGTTGTCTAATATTTAAAAAAAAAAAAAAGAAATCCTAAAAGAACCTGGCAAAATGTCTGAGTGTGACAGTGGACATCTCCAGATCGGTTGTATTGTTCAACAATATCAACAAAGTCTTGGTTGTATTCAGGAAGCAAGAGAATACAGTGAAAAGTGGGGATGAATCATTCTTCAGAATTTAACCTTTATCAAAGGTTAAATAAGTGGCGTTTTTCTACAAAAAGATGCAGAGATATTATTTATAATGATTGCAACACGGTATTTTGCAGTGTGTTCTCTTTTCTTGGATCGGTACTGAGCTGATTAACTTATCGAGAGCAAAGGGCAGCAGAAAATCCTCCATTCAGGGTTTCCTCCTGGAATTAGGTTTAACATCCTTTAGTTAGACCCTCCACCTCTCCGCTCTAAGCCCCTCACCTCTCAGCAGAGTATGTCCGCCGTCCAATTAAATCTAGAAAGCTGCTTGTAGCACAGCTGCGGAGATGGAACAGTGCACCAGCTCTGCTAAGTATGCTGCTGCAAATGTTTGACATTTTCACGCCATTGTCATAACAATTCTTGTTACTTAGGCAAACACTAGCAGGTTTTTTTTTTGTTTGCATATGTACATTGAGGTTTCCAAGCGCTTTGGGGTGCAAGAGTAGCTTTGCATGGATTTGTGCAAGATTAGTTTTGTGTATGCCTGCAGCTGTCCCCATGTGTGTTCATATTGCTTTTGCTAATATGCTTCATTATCCTGTGTGCATTTCCTAATCAGTTCACTCTTAGTAAAGCCTTAGCTCGTCCCTCAGTGGATTTGTAATGAGACTTGCCTCTTCTCCCCTTGCAGTAGTCAGCATTTTACAGAGAAAGTCAGCGTCAGAGCGCAGAATGTGTTGTTTCAGTTGACTTGAATCCTGATAATGAACAGTAGAACTGATCATTAAAGCAATATTGCACAGGCAAACCTTTAAATACGCATCTTGTTAAGCTGTCTCAAAGCTTTTTGTATTGTCATCAGCGTTGAGAGAGCTGAATAAAGAGTGCCAACGAGGAATGCCACAAAGGCAAATTAGAAATTCTCATAAACATTTCAGAATATACACCCGTGTTTGTTGTGACTCACAGCTTCTCTGGGAGCCCAGTGTTATCTGAGGAGTTCTCTATGTAAAAATATTTAGCTTTTGCACAATGTCCGTGACTTCTTGCAGCCTCTCGATCTCAAACTGCTTCGATTTGCTGCATTTATTTCATATTCAGTTGTAAAATGTAGCTGATCTCTGAGAAACCCAGCATTTCTCTGAACTCCACTGCCCTGCCTTTTATGAAATCCACTCACATAACCCGCTCGGTAAAGCTTAAAGAGATGATTTTGTAGATTCAGTGCGGCTCCTTTTCCTCCCCTCTGGAAATCCCTACTGCGACAGAGTATATAGCGCTAATGACTGATGAGGCCTTTGACACGGAAATGCTTGACACACTCCTCGGGGTCCGGACTAAAGACTTTCCTAACAAGCTCTCGCACGCTCACCCTGGGCTGTATTAAATTCAGACTTTGGCACCTTTCCTAATTACTGAGAACATACCAGGAGTCAACCTCATACTCCTAACCCAGCCTGAACCCCCCCACCCCCAAGCTCTATATACCCTCAAACTCCCCCAGCCTTTCTGCAGTGCAGCGTCCCTCGAGTACGGGATGATATATGAAATGCTGAATTCAAATTAGGCTGACAGAGAGCAATTACTTAAGAAAGAAGATCCCTTACTCTTTAGGAATTAAAGTATCCAAATCCTAATACAAAGTGCATACCCCATTTCATCAGCTTTTTTTCTGTTCTTACTAGCTCTTTTTTCTTTTTTTACTTTTTGCTCAGTTTCATTTTGACTATGCCCTTCTTTTGCACCAGAACACGGCCTGCTTCTCACCATCCGACTCTCTGACTAACCACTTTTTTCTTTCTCACCTCATTGTCTTGACTTCTCTCCCATTGTTTGCCAAAATCAGTATCACCACTAGAGAACTCTGATTTACGATCCACAAAGAGTCACTACATTTATTATGGATAAAGTGTTCATGGGAGTTTCAAGTTCACCTCCTAAACATTTTGAAATATGTTGTCAGCTCCAACATGAACTGGTTCTCATTCATCATGTTTAATAAGAGGTCATATTTCACCATTATCACTGGGGGAGAATGCTAGAAGAGACAGTAGAAGAAAACTAATCACTTTGATTGTGTTTTTTTTTGCATTTGAAGGACTTTGATTTTTAAGTCTTTAGTATATTTTGACAACCTTGGTAACAAGACTGTTCTAATATTTACAAGACTTTTGGTATATATTGATCCCACATCCAATATTCACTTAGTATATCCTTCCAGTTTTCTAGCCTTTCCCTTTGTCAGCTTTTCTTACTTGTTCTGTGGAACTGCTATGTTTATAGATAGGTATATTGTTATGCTGAGAGCAGTTGATTGCACCGCTGATGAGTTGCGTTAATTATTTTGTGCACTGTGCATTTTTTTTTCTTCCTGAACTAGGCTCCATTAATTGAAAGCTCTCCAGCTTGTCTGTGTGAGTGGCCATTTAATCTGTTTGTATCCTCTCACTTCATCCTTCGATCATGATCAGCTACAGTAATCAACCGGCACAAGTCTTCGCTCTGCTCTTAAAGCTTTTTCCATTTTTATACGTCTCATCTCGTCGGCTTATCAGCCCGCTTTCTCCGAACATTACTGCACAACGTGTTTTCTGAAAATCTGTGTTGTGATGCACTCGGAAAATCAATTATAACTCTGTAACACAATACTAAATGTTTCCCCTCTCGGCTCCACCTCTTTGCCTCCTTCCTCTTCGCCTCCTGCACTTGCATGCTTTCCTATTAGAGTGTAACAACATTAGAGCCATCAAGTGGGCTTTATGTCTTATGCCCGCCCTAGGACATCTTTTTGGTTCCAGCACCAGATTCCATCTTTGCTTCCCAATCAAAGGTAGTAAAAACCCATCCTTTGCTGCAGCCTCCATTGCAGACTCTGCTCGGCCTGGTCAGATAAATCGTAGGAGCTCATCCTTCTCCTATTTTCTTTTCATCTCAGACCCCCCCAGTGGCCCACATTATAGCTGCAGATGGCCAGGGGAGATTTAGAAGCTGCAATCCATCAATGTAATGCAGCCTGGACTACTGGACAGTCGCCCTGTGAACGTTTCCACCAGCTGGACCGTATTGCTCTCCTCTGGCCCTGCTTGAGCTCGGCCCACTTAACTAAAACTTGGGCCGTACTTCGGCCTCATTGTAGACCGTGGTTAAAATTAGTTCTTTTTTTTTCAGCTATTGGTGTAACAGTATAGGAACTAATTTGTTCCTGTCTGAAATTACTGATTAATTCTCATGCAAGGGTCCAAGTTTATGAAAAATGCATATGGGCAGAATAATTAGTGTAGGGTCGTCAGTGGAGCTTTTTGATTGACTGCTGGCATGGGAATACATCGAAACCCTTCTTAGCTGCTGTTTTTTGTGTTACTAGATAGAATATCTCAAGCTGTAAAAAAATCACTTCAGATTTGGTCCGTCAGTTGTTTCCTTATTTTAAACTAGTGATGATCAAATGCAGTGAAAGTTACTTATTTAGCCCAATAGTCCTTAAATTTATGGCCAAATTGGAAGCTGCAAATAAAACCTACATTTTAGCATCATTAGTCACCATATTTTCTTACATAATGCAAAATACAGGAGCAATACTTTACCTTGACTGTAAGCAATAGAAAACTCTTTTGAGACACATTTGACAATTAACTTATTCACTTAACAACTCCTACTGTTCCCAAAAGCCATGGCAGTGAGTCATATCTCCATATTAAAACTATGACTTGATATCCTTTCATTGCAAATCTGGGAATGTATGACTTAAGTTGTGAATGTGCCACATGTTTAAAAAAAAAATCCATGCCAAATTTAGAGATTGTTTATGTAAATTTATGTCAGCTTGAACCAGCAAATATATAATTCAGTGCTTGGCAATTATTGGTCCATATTAGTGCAAAAGACTACGTTTGATAGCCAATAACTTTAAACAATTTTATTATAGGGCAAACTAATTATTAAAATAATGTTACTTTTATGAATCTGAGCTGATTAACTGCTGACCTGCTAAGCAGAACATAAAGTGTTACGAGATCTGGACCAGCATGTAAAACCATTTAAACAGCCAGTGTTGTTAATGTCTTCTTCATAATTACACTCAGGAAGATGGAGATTCTCCTGTATTCAGCATTTTTTTTTTTATGGAAAGCAATATCTGGCTTTTGATTTCAAAGACATCTAATTATGTAGTTATGTCAGAATGTAAAACTTCATTCTGCTTTGGGAAACCAGAGACCCCAAAGTCATAATAACAGGCCGTAGTGAATCACTGCTCTGGAGTACTGCAGGGGAGATTGGTCTGCCTTGGATCAGCTGGTGGAACATGGCCTAAAAACGGTAATACATTTTATGCCTGTGGAGTTCTGCACAATATTGCGTTGCGTAGTCAGATTTCCTTTGGTGCTCTGAGACGTAATGACGGCAACACGACCCCCTTCAGCATTACCCATATTTTCTGCAACATTTGTAGAAAATGTATTTGCGTGGAAAAACCTCAGTTTAGGTTTTGTGTTCTAAAATATTTGTGAGACTATCGCCCTTTTTGCTCCTTCACTGCAGGTTGTTGAATTCACATGAAGATTGTTTGTTTTCAGACAGTAAACTTATCAAGTCTCCACATGCTGAGATTGGCCACGATTTCCACAGCTTCATTGATCACATGTGAATCTACTCCCGTTTTCATAAATAAAGTCCACTGTGTTTGAAATATGCTCAAATGTCGCAAAAGTAAAAGGCACTTAAATAATACTCAGAATATGTTGAGTTTAAACTGACTCTCTGTCTGGTAGTGTTGGGACAGATGAGGATACTGTGATCTAAAAAGAGTCAAATAAAATGTAACATTTGAACAAAAAAGCTCATGACAAAACACTTAGTACCCGTCCATTTATCAGAGTTCTTACTAAATTAATCTTAAGACATCTTCATAATAGCAACACTGAAAGGGAAGGTCATTTAAATGCTCTTCCTTCCCTCTAGGATGATTTTCTGGAATTTTGTTAGTCTTATGGGACTGCGAGTTTTGTTTCCCCGAAACCACAAAATCATTAATTTTGCTTATTTATTGTTATCCCCCCTTTTGGGCTTTTACGAGCTCTCTCCCCCAATTTCAAGGATTGATAACGTGTAACGTAACATGGGAGGACAATCCTGTGCATCTTTCAAAGCCCCTTTAAAAAAACAAAAAAGGCAGAAAAAAAAGATTGTCCTCTTCCTGCTCCAGGCTGTCTGATAGACATGGAAGGAGATTGGTTCTGTTGAATAAGAGATGAGTCTCTCAGAGTGTCACCGTGCCGCCACGACCTCTGAAATATCATTATCTACAGGGGAAAGAAGGTTAACTTCTCTAATATAGCCAGAGGGGTGCCACCAGTGAACATAAAGCTGCTTTATTACAAGTATATTTCATGAGAAAAGTTTTTTCTCTTATTACCAAAATGGTACAGCATCTGAGAACGTTCAAACAAGTTTAATAACATGACTTTTTTTTTTCTCAGCTATGATAAACAGCTGGATGGGTAATTTTAGGGGTTTTGTTGTCACTCAAAAATAAAAATAAATGTGCAACTGGATGGCACTGATGAACAAAACTCTGTTCCTGCATCGTCTCCATGACCTCAGCGGATCCCAGGATTGTGCGACGCAGTTTCTCTTTCTCCACCAACATTTCCGAGGCCTTCTGTTTTCACATTACCTCCGGAAGACGAATGAATAATGATGACAACGTTTCTCGTTTGCTCCATTAAGTCAAAAGACTGAAAGATACATTGAAATAATATTTGTAACAATATGACAACGTGATAATCACCTGGTATTATGGTAATCACGTCAGCTGTCAACGGGTTAATGAATAATTCATCAACATGTAATCTGAAATCATATCTTAATTTACTTATATTTGACTCAAGGTCTGTAACAGCCTGGATCGATTTAGGTGGAGTGGATGGGCCTGGCTGGAGGCGTCCCTCTGCTGGCTCACAGCTGTTTGAAAAATCGGAGGTAAAGATGACGTTGAAGTCTCTCTACCAGGGATTCATCAAACGATGTGAAGTCAGTGTTGATAAGTCAGAACATGAACAGTGAGGCAGGGCACAGGCTGCGCTTGCTTAAATATTGCAGCATGAACCAAAAGAATCACGCTTGATCACTATAATTAACCATAACATGTTTAACTAAAAATGTGTGAGCCATGTTAATAGATATAGGAACTACATAACAAATTTGCTTCAGATAAAAGAAGAATCTCCAGCACGAGTGATTTATGTAATTTTTCAGATGTTGATGAAAAAGACTTACATTCCATCAGCATTTAAAAAAACATAAATATTGCTCAGAATAGATGAAATGCTTGAAAATTTGAAATATTACAGCGACAAAGACATGAGAGATGACCCCATGTTCAGTCTGCTACACCTGCCCTGCTTCAAGAATGACTTACTTTGAACAGCAGTATAATCTGTTAATCCAAAATAATTATTGAACTGAATGTGGAAAAAGTTCTGCAGGGTTTGCAAATTTGGGGTTTTTATCAATAGGCTCCTCCTAATTAGTCTTCTTCGGAGTGGGTAAGATATCCAACATTGTACTGACGTATGAGAAAAAACTAAGAACCATCCATCTAAAAAAAAATACACGAGTAAGAGTAAAAAAGTTTTTATTTGTTCCTTTGTTTCATTTAATGAAATAAATTAGTACTGAAGTACTGGGCAACTAATCGAAACATCTGATTTAATATTTAAAAAGTATGTCATCAGACGGACAAAAACACGATATCTACAAAGTGCAGTATTTTAAAGACTAAAATGGAAAGAAAAAGGTACACAAATTAGTAATGTCATTCAAAAATAACAGATCGATTCAGGAGAATCACTTTTCCAAATCAGTTTTTTTCTTTCATTTAGACAAACAAAACAAAACAAAACAAAAAAAAAAACCTGAGACTAATACTTATTGTCAGCAATATAAATACAATGCAGTTTAGAATTTAGTGAATTACTTCCAGTGCTAAATTGCACAGCAGGCTCAGCAGGTGGAAAATTGCCTTAAAGTAGCAAAGCGTGTGCGTAATAAATAAGTCTTACCTTTAACTTGGTGCGTCTGTATTTCACGCCTTTTCTTTTTTACTTCCAGCCGAGTAGAAAGTACGGTGTAATAAAACTACTCCTAAAAGTAAATCACATCTAATTCTAACAAAATTAATGTTTTCAATAATAGGCCTTGTTTGTAGGATTTAAAGGATGAGTCCCAGTTTTGTCTGTTCTTAGGGAACCCAAATGGCAAACAACAGATATTTCTGCAACTTTTTGTCAGCTACGGGGAACTGAGGCTACATTTCACACAAACTCAAGAGAATTTGACAACAACAAGTTGGAGGAACATTGACTGGTCTGCTTGTCCCAGACTCAGCTGAAAAATGTATGTACTCAAGGATCAGAAGTTGTATCAGAGGTTCAAGTTAGAACTGATGGTATAATAGTGTGAGGACATTGTCTCGTCACACTCATCACACACAGGGATATATTTTAAGTGTTTGCTTCTGTTAGTTTTAACTTTTATTTTCTTTTACGCTAATTTTGTTCTCACTTGTCTTCTTTGTTCCATGTCTTTACGTTTAGGAATGCACACACTTACCCCCAAGCCCTTCCAGTGCCCTGAAGCAGAGAAGGATTGCAACCCTTGCCTTAACGCAACTAAAGCTTGCAACCTAAACTCCCTCTGCAAGAGGCACCGCAGCAGCTACATCACCACCTGCAGCCGGAGTGACACCAACAAAGGAGAGAGCTGCAACAGGAAGCGCTGCCACAAGACACTGAGGGCCTTCATGGACCGCGTGCCTCCAGAGCTAAGCCAGCGGCTGATCTTCTGTCCCTGCCAGTCTGAAGGCTGCGCCGAGAGACGCAGGCAGACGATCGTTCCTGATTGCTCTTACACAGATAAGGAGAAGCCGAACTGTCTGGAGCTGCGGCGGGTTTGTCGCGCGGATGCACTCTGCAGGTGAAGTAAAAAAGAAAAAACATGCCGGAGTTTGAGTGTTTTTTTTTTGTTTTGTTTTTTGTTCGTTTGTGACGGCATTTGGGTTTGTGTTCTTAGTCTAAACCACAAATTTTGGAGTGAAAAAAAATAATTTATTATCATTCAAGTCGATTTTAGCTTTGAAATTTTTACTGGAGCAGCACATTTGCACTTTTTGATTGTCTCCTACGCCATCATAAAGTTTGTTCATTTTTCCAATGCAACTTCAGGTAATTAGACCTTTAGAGAGCAGCCGCTATTAGATGCAAGATGAAGACGTGAGGCTGAGTTGAAGGGACAATGCTCAATTAAGCTGAACAAAACATTAGTGGATCAGTTTGGCTGCATGGGCCCTCTATTGGATTCCAGCAGCCAGATTTAATTCACACCTACCCAGCCGTGACATGTTTCCTTGTGTTAGTTCTGCTCGGAGGAGGTGAAACACAGTGCCTGGGGCCAAACCAGCTGTCAAGATCTTTTACTGGAGACTCATGTCCCTGTGCTGACCATCAGGGGGCTTTGCGCTCCTTCTGATACTCTTTAATTTCTTGTGTTGAAATGAGCAGTGTTTTAATAATCGTCGGTGCTTTTAAGATGATTTATGACACTAATGAAGATTAACCACCTGTCAGATCGGAGGAACAAAGGAGCTGTCTGCCCCTTTCTGCTTTCGCACTTTATCACATTATAAATACAAACTCCTGCCGCACAACTATTAATCACAAATCTGTCCTTCATGCTAAATACTGTAGAAAGGAAAACTTAACACTGCACATCACCCTGAGCACACCCACTCCTCTGAGTAACACGGCGATGGCAGCGTCATGCTATGGTGATGATTTTCTTCACCGTGGATCCCGGAAAATGGTCAGAGTCGATTCAAAAATTGATGGCGCTAAATGCAAGGCCATCCTGGTAGAAGAGCTGTTAAAGGCTGGGAAAGACTCTGACAGAGATTCACAGAACAATCAATGACCCCACAGCCAGGGCTATAAGGCAAAAGGTTTTCAGGTCTTTTTGTTTGTTAAAACAAAAACAAACAAACAAACAAACAAACTAGAAAACATGTACAATTATGTACAACGTATCAATTATGTGCCACTATGTTGTGCTCTGGCGTATAGAATCACGCTATAATGCCAGAGCACATACTCTGGCATTTTAACTCTTTTGTATTGTGAGAAAAAGTTAAAATGTGTGAATACTTTTGCCATAGACTCTATTACTATTATTATTACTCTTTTACCATCAACAGCCGCCTGCCTCTTAATTACAAAATGCTTCTCCTCCAAAGTACATCGTCTGTCTCCAGTCTGTGCAGAAATATTGTTTTGCATGCCAACATAGGAGCTGTTGCAGGAAATTAATGTGTACATGCACTGGAAGACCAGGTTTGATAATAATAATAATAATAGGTAACACTTTATTTGAAGGGGGTTGAATAAGACTGACATAACACCTGTCATGAACATCAATAAGTCTTCATGAATATTTATGACTGTTGTCATAAAGCGTCATTCGGTAAATTATGACACTTTTAATACAAAGTTGACATTATTCAAAATGTCTCTGTTATGACATCTTGACATTAACCAGGAAATCATTACTGTTTAAACTTTACCTTTAATAACATAGTTACCTAATTTTTAAAGTGCAATCAGTAATACTTTTATAACAAATTTATATCAGTAATGATTTCTTGGTTAATGTCAAGTTGTCATAACAAAGACATTTTGAATAATGTCAACTTTGTATTAAAAGTGTCATAATTTACCGAATGACGCTTTATGACAACAGTCATAAATATTCATGAAGGCTTATTCATGTTCATGACAGGTGTTATGTCAGTCTTATTCACCCCCCTTCAAATAAAGTGTTACCTACTACTACTACTACTACTAATAATAATAATAATAATAATAATAATAATAATAATAATAAAATTTCTGCAACTTAAAAGTCAAAGTGCCACTTCAGTATCAACAGAAGTCGTACTTTTGTTTGAATGGTTTGTATACTGTACATAAACATTCTGCGTAGTCTCTTTAGGCACACACAGTAATTTGTTCAGACAGGCCCTTCTCTAACTCCACTTATATACTTTCTATGGAGAGTAGCACACTCATAGTGTTAATGGTTCCTCTTCTCCAACACTAAATTCACCCTCCACTCAGCTAAAGTAATGGAACTCTATCAGGCCTCCTCCAATTTATGATTGTCTCAATAATTACCTGCTTGCCTGCATTGTGTTATCTCTTTTCAGAGCGAGCGGCTTTCTTTGACCTTTAGGCCCTCTGGTGTCTGCAGTGCTCCTCCTTTTTGAGAAAGATGAAATAGAACGTTAAAGCTCATTATCTGCGGCCACGCAAAGCCCCTCCGAGGTCAACAGCTCGATGAGTGTGTGCACGCTGCCGCTGCGTGGACACAGGCTTGCTCGTTCACCAGCAGAGCAGCAATCACTCAGGAGCCGCTCTAGTTCCAGTATTTTTTATTTTATTTTATTTTTTGCTTGTTCTTCAGAAGTAAACGAGGGCTGTCATGTAAGAGAATTTCACCACAATTCAGACACAATGAGCTGTTGAGCTTTATTGAGGCTTACGATTTTACCTTCCCATGAAGAGTTCACAGTCAACACTTTTAAAGTGCTCAAACTATCCTTCTTTTTGCATAACTTTACCTGATTTAAAATAGAACAGTAATGATGCCTTTCAAAAGTTTTATTACTCCTTGAAATTTTCCACACTTTGACATGTAGCAACCTCTAAATTCAATGGATTTTACTGGGAATATAAAGCTGTCTCTTGTTTATGTCTGGCCTGCACTGGCATTCAGCAAACTGAAGTTGGTACTTTGTAGAACTGCCTTTTGCTGCTGTATGAGCTGCAAGTCTTTGGTGTTTGCTTTTGACATTTTTAAGATTTTAATTTATCTCTAATCTTCTTTGCCAAGAAGCTCCAGTCCAGTCAGATAAGATGCAGAGCAAGTGTGAAAATAGCGCAGTTTGTGGAGTCCACAGCTAATCATTGTCCCGTGTGACTCTCCCGCCTAAGCTGTGGGTGCAGCTCCTCCAGAGTCACCATCTTGACTGCTTCTGAGGAAAGTTGAGTTTGTAGAGATAAAGCAGAAAAATGGGGTTGAAAATATTGGCACACTTTTTCAATTTATTGTTGTTCTACAAACTCCTATTTAAATACACATAAATGTGTGGATAATGTTTGAGTTTTAAGGGTGTTACCACATTTACAAGGCACTGGAGCAAACCCAGCATGTTGTATATCTATGTTTCAAAAAATTACAGCATTGTAAAATGCTTTGAGCAATCAGAATCATGAATTTAACGATTTAAAAAAACAAAAAAAAAACCTCACTAAAATTTAAACCTCAGCAAAGTACAAGACTTGAGTAAACTTTCTGGAACCTCTTTTTACTTCTCTGTTGGTAACCAAAGGAAGGATCATTCAGTGACAGGCCTTAACTTTTCCCCAAAGGACACCTGTCTGACTAAACAGAGAAGATACACAGCTTGCCAGACCCATTTTATTTGAGAACAATAGATTACTAAAGACAGGAAAGGGAATAGAAAGAGGAAAGGATAATATATAATGAGACAGAGAGGCAGAGGGTGGCAGGGGGAGGTACTCAGAATCAATGTGGGCTACTGCAGTCAGTGGGAGGTCAGTGGTTTGATCAAACAGCTATAGGTTTTTTTGTAATAGTTGCTACAGGCTATTTTGTGCAACACATGCATGTACTGATGGGATTGCAGCAAAAACGCATCCTCAGTGGAAACTGATTTTAGAAGATATTGAAGATATCAAACTTTTCTTAGCCGGTATAATTTCTGTCCAAGGCATTCACTTTTTGTTCTTTCATTTTTTTATCCAACACAGAAAGAAATGCTGCAGGTTGTTTTTTTGTTTTTTTTTGATAAAGATAAGTGATGTGAATCCAAAATCTTTTCTTTAAAGAGTTACTGCTTATGCCTTAAAAATGTATCTGATTTTTATTCACTTTTTAAAAATGCATCGAATTACATGCTGTCGAATGATGTGGTTAGCGACTGAAAATAGTGGGACCTCTTTGGTACATGTATTGAACAGAAATGAAAATACTTTTTTTTTTCTTTTTTGCTTTTTAACACCAATTACTGATCAGAGCAGGATTAGCCTATTTTCCATCTCTTGAAGAATGATTGGTGCATTCATTCCACCTTTATTTTACGTCAGCATTACACTTGGAAATAGCTGCTATTTAATCATCTTAGCTGAAGTCAAGGCCTTTAGAAAGTATACCTTGAGAGTACTGGCTGCCAAACTGGCTGTGATTTCGCCTTTGGAGAAGAAGTAGATTGTTCCAGATGGAACAAACATTTGAAAAGATTTCAATTATATCATTTTGGCGAGGGCCTGGGTGGCATATTGCACTGGAAGATTTCAGTCTCTCCTTGGTCTCTGTGGGGGTGATTGTTGGCTTACTAGGTGGACGGAGAACAAGTATTAAATGGAACAGCGGCTTTTTCTAACACCTGGTTTCACCTCTGCTTCGGTTATTACAGAGCTGCCTCCCATAATCCTGCTCGAACTAACAGGAAGCATTTCTCTGTTTGCTACTGTTCAATCCACATTTGTCTTTTCGTTTCTTTTTTTCTGTCAGAAATGGGCGTGTGTGTGTTTTCGAATGGATGCTTGGGCATGAATGCGCGGACACTTCCCATCCTCTCCCGTGTCGGTTTGTGAAAGAAATGCCTGATAAAAACAAACCCAAAGAGCAATGAGCTGTATTCGTACTTGTACCGTATTGATTCTCTGGAAGATCAACGCAACACTTCTATCTTTGATTCATTCCCCCCCTTCGACACGATCACTGAGCGCTCTTTGATTGAGTTATTTGGCCTCTGGTTTTCAAAGTGGGCAGGTGAGAAACAGTCAATGAGCACACAGGTGAGCTGACCCAGTTCGGGAGATATACAGGATCAGGTTGTTGTTGCTTNCTGAAAATTCATTGGGAGCACTCTCTTGTTCACACACACACACACACACACACACACACGCACACCCGCGCATGCGCACACACCTACACACACACACACACACGCATACACACACACAGACACACACACTGTCCTAACTCAACAGTCTGTTCTCTTGTATCTGACAACTTAAGTCCCCACTGAGGGGAACCATGTGGGGAGAGAGACTGGCCCAGATGACATTACTCTGTATAGCTTCTGAGATAAAGCTGAAAGAAATCTGGAGGCTGCGGCACTTTTATCATCCGTTTCTCATCACTTTTTCTCTCTCTCTCTCTCTCACACACTTGCACTCAGACACGTTTGTGGTTTTTCACTTGTGAGAAGGCTTGCAGTATTCCCAGGCTGCTAGTTCTGCCCCAACCTCAGGGTCTCACATACATGGTTGAGTCTCTAAAGAGCAGAGTGCTTTTGATAATCAACCAAAACTTGGCTGTGTGGATTTCAATAGAAATGATTCCTCTGCTTTAGTTAGAGACAAAAGCAACTATAATCTAAATTGTAGTTGCTGCTGTTTTGGTTTGCATTTGGTTACTTACCAGCTCAATTGCTCAACTGATCACAAGTCTCCTCCATTGTTTTGAGTGGTTTTAGTAGCAGAAACATCCAGGAAACACTGCTCTGCCATAAATGCTTTAACAAGCAAGTAGTAGTATGAACTGTGTAGCCTTTTATTCTGATGCACAAAACTCTGCTTATTTGCTTTTAAGCAATTGCTGTGTTAGTTTTCAACGAATTCTCCGTTTCTATACCGTCTTTTAATAAACAACATATGTTGTAAAGTGGGATGTTTTCTTTTGCACAAAACGTAAAATTTAAGAAAAGTTACAACCTTGTAGATGATTGTTCTATACACTCATACCATCAGGCATGGGGGACAAGTGGAAATGAATTGTTTTAGTTCAGCCACACTGAAAGCTTTTCTAGCATGAACAACCTAATTAAGTTCACGTCACACCATCCTTTTGAAATTTTTTTTTGTTTTATACACATCTTATGCTCAGCTTACAGAAACCTGGAAAGGTTTTGGGGATCACAAACATGTTGTATGAAGTCCTCATACCAAAGAGGAAGTCAGGCAACAGGCAAAAATCAGGCAAACAGGCAAAAATCATACCAAAGAGGACCAGAAGTCCTCTTTGGTATGATTTTTGCCTGTTTTCTTTCTTGCAGGTCTGCAGTGTTTCAGATGATGTTAAAGGTCCTTTCGTGACCTCCTGGATAGGTTGACAGTGTCCTTGGAGAAATTTAGGTATTTCTAGGAAAGTTCATCTTTGTTCCAACTTTTGGAAAATTTCTCTCACCGTGATTCACTGGTGACCTAAATCCTTGGAAATGACTGTGTGACCCTTTCCATATTTAATTACCATATTTAATTACCTTTCTACATATAGCCAGCTTGGCTATTTTTCCTTTCATAAATGAAATCATTTGTAGCATAATTTACTACTTAATAATAATACAATTTTCTTAATGAACTAGAATATATCAACAGTGCATATTTCTACAACTCTAGAACTCTAGACTGTTTTCAGCTCCTCTAGAAATATTGATCAGTCTTTTTACTGATGCTGTACACCAAATTCCTGAATTGCTACACTCATGCCTGCAACTTGTTGATAAATGGCCATTTTCCTAACTACCATGTCGCAAGCTGTGTTTTCATGCAGTAGCAGTAGTTCAATCAAGGTGAATTCAGTTGTCAGAATGAAACTAAAATGACTCTACACAGTGTGTTCATCTCATGCCTTGGGACATACACATGCTTTCAGAGGTCAGCTGAATCGGTCACGTAACACATGACTAACTAGAAGGTGAAGTGGCTCCTAATGAGACCTTAGGGAAGAAGGAACAAAGTGTAGTCACTATAAAACGCAGTATAAACGGCAGCAGGTCTTTTGATATGGAAGTAGGTACATAGAACAGGTACTGCAGCAGACTGGCGACCTGTTCAGGGTGAACCCCGCCTCTCGCCCAGAACGTTAGCTGGAGATGGGCACCAGCACCCCTTCCGGCCCCACTAGGGACAAGGGTGTACAGAAAATGGATGGATGGATGGATGGATGGATGGATGGATGGATGGATGGATGGATGGATGGATGGATGGACGGATAAACTTTCATCCAGTTAACATTTGAGCCATGAGAGTCAAATAACGAAGAAAAAATAACAGTTCTCTCGAAATGAGCCCTTGTGTCTCAGCGGGATTGACCTGCTTAAATAAATACTATGAATGAGAAATTCCCTCTGAATGTTTTCACACTGCGAAGCTGTCTAAAACTGCTTCTCATACTTTACGATGGCTGTGTATACTTGCTTTCCTATAACCGTTGAAACTTTGCATAAAAAGATCCGGACAGAGACAGAACTTCTAGCTGCGAACTTTGATATTGATGTGAGTTCAAATCAAACACTGACAGACATACCCAGGCTTAAGTTTGTGATGGTCTCAGGATTCAATAGAAAACTTTAAAACGTAACAAATTTTAATGTTAAAAAGCTCCGGATTAAACTGAGATATGTATCACAAAGTCAATGGTTCTATGGCTGAGTAATATATCTATAGATTATTGCTAGTTTAAACCTAAATTCACCACCCTTAGTAGAAAACTAAAACTTGCACAAATACCCTCCTAAGCAAACTAGGACGGGTCAACCTGTCCTGCAAATTAGCATCAAAGTCTATTTTTTGCCATTGTTCCCACCCCAAACGCCTCAAGACTTAATATGAAAATAACCCAAAAAGCAGACAGGGGAATAAAATCACTCATACAAACAGGATATTTTTCTTTCTCACCTTTAAAGGACTGTGCTCAAGGCAGTGCCAGAACCATTTCTCCCCCCGCTGGTTACATTACAAGTTATCAAAGTGTTTCTTTTCTGATAGTGCTAAGCTCTGTTTTTTTGCAAGCAAAGCATATGTCAAATGGTGACCTTTTTTTCCTCGTACATAGTTCGGTTTTCTGCAGTGTGTAGCGTTTAATCAGACATCGCCTTCAGTGGAGACATGCTTAGCTTGCTGGCTACAAATGAGAGGAGTATAAAGGGATGGAGTGGCAAAAAAAAAGAATGATAGTGGAATTGAAGTAGTAAGAAGAATGAGGCTGGAAAAAGACTTGTGCCTTTCATTTCAATACAGAGATTAGTAAATGCCTATTTACTTTCCTAACTGTAATCTCAAAGAGAACATGGCCTCGAGGAAAATTTTTACCGACCAGGCGTTGTTCTTTCCTTTACCGTCTTTTCTTTCAGTGCTTCCATATGTATTATTAATGAAACATTATCAATAGACTGTCTTCCTTATCCACAGAATGGCCAATTTGTGGTTGTGAATGTGTGGAATGGGGCCTCAGCTTTCTTTTTTTTTTTTTTACATTCACTGAAATGTGTCATATTTACAGGCTTTAAAATGTTCAGATTTTTTTTCTTTGTGTAACTAAGAGTTATTTAATTGCATGTAGAAACCTAACCAATGGTGTTAGTAGTTGTTTTTTTTAGAACGCCTCACTACAGATTTAATATTGTTCTTGTTGCATAGTCAGATGTAATGTTAAAACTTACGGTCTTTGTAAAATCATTCAGTCACAGCACAAACTTTGTTCTCTGGAACTTATTGCATATAGTAGATGCTTTTATTTTGAGAAAATGTTTGTTTGCTAAACATTTGCTCCCCCACAACATTCAGATGTCACAGTAGTGACACAGTAATATCACAAAATCTTGTGGAAGAGGATGCAAATGCTTTGTCTGTGCTGATGAAGATTCACTCACTTCTTCAGAGGCTTGGAACTGAAAGTAAAACCGATGACAATGTGCCGTATTTTTAGATTAATTCACCTCATAGTTACCTGAGCACTTGGGGACTCTCACCAGCTGATCATCAGCTTTGGGGAAAAGACAAAAACTAAACAAAACAAACTACGAAATATGACATAATACCAAAAGTTGTGCATCTGGCTAATTTTGCAGTTGAACTCTACAGATGGACACTGTGAATTTTGCAGCCTTGATCCCAGTAAACTTGCACCATTCGAACCACAAGTGGAACAGGAATGACACACATACGTTGTGCATGATGGGATTTGATGTTCCATAAAATTCACCTACTTTTCTTGACCTAAACTAACTTAAGATTTTTTTTTCTTTCAAATGTTTTCCAGCATGCTAATTACAGAGTTGGCACAAGTCTTGCCAACTCTGTAAGAAACTCTTAATGCTTTTACATGCAAAAACATTTTCGATAATGTCATGCTTTTTACTTTGCGTTGACATTTTGAGGATGGATTGTTCCCGTTTTAACTTGACCGTTGTCCTGAACACAAAGCATGGTCTATGAAAGCAAGAATGAGTGAGGCTGGTGTGAAATGATGCAGGGTTCAGACCTTCACCCTCCAGAGCACCTCTGAGATAAGCTGGAGGTGAGACTGTGAAGCCTTCTGAACCTACGTCAGCCTCTAACCTCGCAAATGCATTTTCTGGAGGATTGTACAAGAATATGCATAAACACTCCTAAACTTGTGGAAAGTCCTCCCAGAAAAGCCGAAGCTAACGCAGACACTCTGACTACTTAACAATGTTTTTGTAAAAAATACATGAACTTTATTTCAGTTTCACTTTCAGATTCACTCTTAATTTGTATTTTTATACTAGTCACAGTAAAGTTAGCCAATTTTTGTTGCTGTTTGGTTCTGGCTGAGTAAGTCAAGAAAATCTTCTGATACACATTAAGCTGTCTTGTTTTTTGACTGAAGTCATCTCTTTACAATGCCCTTTAAGAGTATTGACCGGGGAATCCCAGTGAGAACTACAGATGGCAGATTTTTATTTATTTATTTTTTTTAAATCCAGAAACATTCAGGTAAAAATAGCTTTTGGATCAAACAGACAATCACCTTTAACCAAAGTCCCAAGGTCATCAGTAGCAACACAGGTTCGGAAAAATACAGGAAAAGACACTGAAGGCTGTCAAAAGATTCAAAATGGTCCTCTCACAAGGTCAGAGCTATGTTGCAGAGACAGTTGTATTTTTATTTTTCATGACATTTTAAGGCGTGATGCAGAATCTAGGAAAAACACTGTCGAAAAAGAGTAACAATCAAATCTCTGCTTTTTTTTTTTTTTTTTTTTTTAAAACCCATTGTTTGTTTTTCCATTTGACGTTAAATGACAAAAGGACACAGAGGGCCACTGGGTCATGTTGTCTGAACACGGGCCAAATTCACACGAGCATCTGAAGCGAAAGTGACAACAAGAGAGGAGAGCGGAGAGGAGGCGAAGATAGATAAGGTCAGAGGTGCACAAGTGAAAAGGAAGAAAGGGAAGTGGAAGAGGAAGAAGTCAGAGAAGAAACAAACATGTTTTGCTCTTTCCCGTTTGCTTCTCGTAACTGCTATCACGCCGGCCCTTATTGTTTGGGGCATATTGTTCTGCCCGATGTAGATGAGATACGGTTTGTAAAGCCTCTTTAGATTGAAGACTGAGAAAAGCGATAAGACTCAGCAGCTGGAACTTAACATTCAAGCGATATCATCATCTGCCGAGAAGCTCATATTTCTGGAAAGAGGACTGAAGAAAGGACTCCAAACGAGATAGGACTCCCAATAAACTGTTTTAAATGAAGTCTGATAACACTTTTTCTTCTTGACTCTCCTCCATCTTGGGGAAATGGTTTCCAGGACTGACACTCATCTGATTTAAGTTGCATTGTTTGTCATGGCCATCAAGTGATAGGAATAAGAATCCATAGAAAAAGCCATTAGTTTTCTATTACTGCCAAGCAGGATGGACAGGCACTCAGCGTTCACCCGGATGACTGTGTTTAAAGTGTCAGGTTGCTTGAAAGAAGTCTACCTCTGTGGGGGCTCCCCCTGCCACTTCCCTGGGGGCTGAGTGGCTGAAATGACCATAAAACTCCGTTGAGCTAGACAGCCTGTAATTTCAGCAGCGAAAGGCGCTTTGCCGAGATATAATGGAAAGTCCGTGGAAGCCATGAAATGCACCGAATCCTGGTGTTGGAACGCCATTGTCTGAACACTCAGGACACCTCTCTAAACTTTAAATTACTGTTTTTAAGCCATCATTGTCGGAAAGAGCTCTGCAGCTAGAAAGAAACTTGCGTTCGGCTTCTTTAATCCTTTGTGGTCTGCTATGTGCGTGCATAAATCTGACATTTACATTCTGTGTTCGCACAAAAGTTAAAGACCTTTTATTTCCCCCCTTTATAATAAGAAAAATGGAAAAGAGGGGCTTTTAAAGGTTGCTTTGTTTAGGCACAGCAAAAATGTTCCCTTTTCTTCTGCCTGCTCTACATTTTTTTTTATCATTGTTGCATTACTGTGGGCACAAGTGGCTTTTTTACTCTGAATGCAGATGAGCGAGAAAAGGGGTTCTGAGAAAGGAGGGCGTGTGTTAAGAGGGGCACTTTTATGATTTTTACATTATATAATTTATTATGTGTGCTGTTTTTGTATGTCCATATGCCTGGTTTTGAGTGCATGTACATCTGTACATTTTTCAGCCTTTGCAGCAGAATAGCAGAGCCAAGCATATATCCAGTTTTCACTGCATCTTATCTCAAGAGGCTACCTGGGTTTATCTGTAAAGAATGGACAGAGTTGAAGTAATCACATGAATCTGAGTGGCATTTTTGGCTGGTTTGTCCAACTGCATGTTGGAAAAAAAACCCTCCGTTATATTGATATTCATGCTCAAGATGCAGTGAAATAGTCTTTTGGTCTCTAATAAATTTCTGTGATACAGTTCGTTAATTTATTTTTATTTTATTTAGTAATATAACATAAAATATTTAATATAATAATTAAAACTGTTATGTTATGGCTGACATAATTAGTATGATAAATAATGATTTGACAGTGGTTCAGCAGACATCATGGATGGTAAGGTGCAAAAGGTCATTGTTCAAGAAGCTGGTTGTAAATAAATATATTTCTTTTTCCACAATGACAGCCCCTGTACATTCTCTTATTATC
This sequence comes from Poecilia formosa, assembly GCF_000485575.1. Lineage (NCBI taxonomy): Eukaryota > Metazoa > Chordata > Actinopteri > Cyprinodontiformes > Poeciliidae > Poecilia > Poecilia formosa. The sequence continues at coordinate 2,523,765 of NW_006799944.1, read as the reverse complement.
TTTTGGAAGGCACCTGTGTCATTGCCAGTTAGAATACATCTCTGTTTAATGAGAAAGGTAAATTGTAACATTGCAAAGCACTTGTATGACACTTTATCTAGACCAGAGGAGCCCAGAGAGCCATACGCCGTTCTGTCATTCACCCATTTATGCACACATGATGATGGCAAACTACATTGCAGCCACAGCCGACCTGGGGGAAGCTGAGAGACGTGAGGCTGCCATCTAATCATCGCCATTGGATTCTTTCTGGGTACTCCAGTTTTGTCCCACAGTCCAAAAACATGACTGTCAAGTTGATTGGTCTGTCTAAATTCTCCTTAGTGAGAGTGTGTGTCCATGTTTGTTTGTCCTGTTTGTCTCTGCGATGGACTGGCGACCTCTCCAGGGTGACCCCACCTCTCGCCTCTTGACCCCTCGCAATCCTGATAGAGATAAATGTGTTTGAAAAGGGATGGATGGATGGATGGATGGATGGATGGATGGATGGATGGATGGATGGATGGATGGATGGATGGATGGATGGAGAGCGAGGTATATGTCCAGTTTTGATTTGAGTAGCTTTTTATGTCATCCTACTCTCTGGGTTGGTTGTGACTTGGCCATCTGCAGCAGTGGCATAAAAAAAAAAACATCAACAGAGAGATACATGACAACTGTATTTTTATTATCCCTTAGCCAAATGCTGGTCTACAAGAACAGGATGCCTCATGATGGTATGCTAGTCTCCAACAGATTATATAATGAGAGCACATGGTGTTTCTCTAACTTTTCTAAATAACAGCGTACCTCCTGCTGAACCAAAAGATTACATGTTAGCTGATAAGCATGCAGGGACAGTCTCGTGATTATGATGCATTCTCCATCTCATCCAATTACTACAGAAACTTGTGGAAATGGTGGAAAAAATTATGAATAAGTGATTAAGCTGTGCCGCCGTGATACAATGCATATTTAAAGACAAGGCTTCATGCAAATGTCTTTGACATTAATATTCTGTCTTCTTACAGAATTATGGTACCCTGTCGTTTGCAACTTCGGCACTTTATTGTTTCTTTTTGATCAAGAATGTTTTAAACAGAGTGTGGTAAAGACATCAGCCAGTGTTTCGCATTAACTATGGCATGGCAGTATCAGACTTGGACTAACTTTTCTAATACCATAAGAACAAGACTTTATGTCTTTTCTCAGAATTGTCAAGTAAAATCTCTTGTACACTTTTTGCACGTTTTCCATAATGACCCAGCATAACAGACACAAACAAAGGCGTCATTCTACATTTTTAATGCTCTGGCGGCATGACAAAAGAGGAGCAACAGAAGGCAATAGGGACTGTAAATAAAGCCAGCATTGTTATGGGGCTTAAATGGATATGATTTGATTTTTCACTTGTAAATACTGTAGCCATCCATATCTGCAATGGCTACAAGTGAAAAGAAGCAAAGTTGCTTTGTCAGGTTGGCTAGGAAAAAAACAAAAACAAACCTGCCTCTAGTGAAATGGACAAGCTCTCAGTATTTGCTACAATCATCCAGAAATTAAATTCTCCCTTGTTTCTGCAAAGTAAAACAAACCCCTTTTTTTAATGTTTGGATTGAGGGTCCAGTTTTTGAAACAACACCAGAATGATTGTGATTAACGTAATTCACATAAGGCCATCACTAAAACCTTTTCTTGTTTCCATAAAGTTGTCTGGGAGCTCCTGTTAACTGACGGTGAAACAACCCAGGGGGCTTTGAAGTGCCTTTGAACTGCGGGCTGAAAAAAAAGTGGTCACACCAGGCCAGGGTGAATGACTCATGACACATGGAAGAAAAAGAGACAAATGTGCACTAATTGTGAGCAGCTGTGATGTAACCAGCACAGGCAGGGCAACTTTGCATACATTTTTACCCCTACACCTAGCTAAGTGGATTAGCAATGCCACCCTGGGGGCCCACACAGGCTTAACACTCTTATCACAAACACATTGAAGCACAACTTATTTCTTCACCGTTCCTTCGCCTGGTGGTGAGAGTGAATTTTGAGAGACAGTTGAGAGCTGGTGTGGTCGGCGGTTTGGCGAGCCTCCACTGTGTCTATCGCCCCTGTTCATGAAGTACACACATGGGGCAGCTGGCTCTGTTTTGTGCAATGACTCCCACCGTTGTGCAGGTGGAGTTTTAGTCTCTTGCTCCAGACAGAGGTTTCTTCTCCCAAAGTGCAGAACATGAAAACAGGTGAAGTAAATATCACAGTGTGCAGAAAATGATCGTTTTAACCAGCAAATGTACTTTTAATAATTATCTTGTACATGAACTAATGATGTTTTGCCTATTGTGTTTCTATCACGACTATTACGATTGTATCTCTTTACAACTATGTTTCATTGTTTTACAATTGACATCAGAAGCTCTATGTACTCTCTTTCTACAGCGCAAATGTACCTACAGGTCTTAGTAAAGTTACCTGAAACTGAATGCGCTGCCACTGAGGCTGCAACATAAAGACATGGAGATAGCTGGTAGCTTGCTGGAAGTCACGCATCGGTGGGAAGTGGTTGCTATTCAGAGAACCTGTTGACCAGAAAACAGATGTTGCTTATCATTTTACGAGCCATAACTGGCAGCTGCTCTTTAGTGAAAAAGGTGCCAAAAATTCAATTCAGTGTTGCATGTTTGTGTGTGTTTCTCTCTCAGGCACTCAAGCTCCTGCCACTGTTTCTCTCTCTGTAGGTCTAGACTAGCAGACTACATAGCAAATTGCTGGATGGCTCCAAACACCGTGGGAACCTGCCCCAACCAAGACAATCACCAAGCCTGTTTGAACTCTCTTGCGAGGCTCATCGGTGAGTGAGTGTGGCTGCGAGAGACGTGGTGGTTTCAGAGTATATGGGTGCAAGTAAAGGTCTGATTGAAGATGTGATAAAAGCCTGAAAAGTATTCATGGCCTTTGAACTTTTTCCCATTTCCATCTGTTTTAATTAGACTTTTTTTAAGCAGTACATTATTGTAACATGGAAGGAAAATAATACATCATTTTGTAAGTGTTTTACAAATACATTCTAAAACATATATTGAGGTCAATTTATTCGGAAATTGACACTGATTGGTCGCTTTGCTGCTTTACAAATGTCAGCCAATGGGATGTCAAGTAGTATTGTGTCCAGCTTCCCAAGTAGCATTTTATCTCAAATCATTTAGAAAAAAACTGAAAATAGACAAATAATTTGGTGTTAAGTTCCACCGAAAAATCCCTAAACATTTAAATTCACACTAAAACATCACTGAACTGCGAATAGAGGGTGATGGAGATAAAATATGCAAAAGCTAAGTTGAAATGACTACTCCAAATTCTTAGAAACAAACAAACCCAAGCTTTGAACATATCACAGAGATCTGCTCCATTCATCATCTGGCTGCTCGGAAAAAGAGAATATTAATCAGATCTGCCTCCAAGAGTCTTTTAGTAGTCCTGGAGGAGCTGCTAAGATCCACAGCTCATGTGGTAGCAACTGTAGACAAGGCATCTTTTACTCGTGGACTTCATAAGTCTAGCCCTGTGTAAGAGAGAGGGACGAGAAGAAAGCCCTTCTTAAGAGAAAGTTAACAGAAGTTCATTGTGCCATGAGTGATGTATGGATGATTTCCTTCTGCAGAGACAGTGGTCTGCTTAGAGTTCATGTGAAGAGCAGTCTTAAAAGGAAACCTCAAAGTCTGCTACAGTCTGGACAATGGTAAAGAGAAAATCAGAATTAAAAAGAAATATATTATACGTTTATATCTGTCACATAAAATCCTAGCAGCTATACTTAAGTTGGTAGTAGAAACTTTACAAAGGTAAAAAAAAAAAAAAAAAAAAGTTTGAGGTTATGAATGTTTTGCAAGGTGGTGTTTACGATTTAGCAAAGCATCATTATAAGACTCTGGAAAAAAAACAACATGGTATGGTCATTTTCCTTTATCACATCAAACAGCCAGAGGGGCTAGATACCACATTTTTTCCCTGCTGGTTTGATATCCCCGCCAGCACTCTGGACATTAGTTGAGTACCAGAAGTAAATTAGAAAGCAGAGGCAGGCAGAAAGCGTTTACTTAATTAAAACACTCCACGACCATCTGTTTGAGGATAATAAATGTTGTGCAAATAATGCACGACATTGTGTACCGTTCGCAGAAAGGATGCTGAGAAAAATACGGAGAATAAACAGGTGACTCGAGACAGAATATTTTCTCATTCTAATCAACAACGTCTATAGGTGATATTACAGGGGCTACAAAGATTTTTAATTGCAAATTTTATATATAAAAAAAGGTAGATTTTTTCCACTGCTTAATGGTTGCTGAAGTGGCCATAATTCAGTACACAGCTGTGCCTCACCACAACATGTCATAAATCATGAAGGTTGAAGTAATGTTATGCCACAATGCTTCCTGTGTTTTCCTGTAAAATATTGCACAAAGTGCATCTAATGCTTATGACTCCTGCTGAAAGCACTGACTCAAAGAGAGACATTTGAAAAGTAAAATGCTTGTAGCAGGATTGCTGGATTCTAACAGGGCATACACTTCCTAGAGCAACTGCTCTGCAAAACATTTATACCATAATGGCCTCTTTACATCTAAATAAAGCTCTGCAGAACGTTTCCTATAAACTCCAACAATGCAAATCCGTTGCTCTGACTAATATTTTGTGTCCCATTTTACATATTACTTGGAATAAATGTAGTCCATTATTGTCCATTAGTGACCCGCTACTATACTCATGCGGGCACGTGTTGTTGCCCCGATGCAGGGACGGAAATGACCCCCAACTACGTCGACAACAGCTTCACCAACTGGACCATCTCTCCGTGGTGTAACTGCATAGGAAGCGGAAACCAAGAAGAGGAGTGTATGAACTTCCTGCGGTATTTCACTGACAACACATGCCTAAGTAAGCCACCCTGACACATGCACACTCTGCATATCTCCGAGATGTAATTCGCTACTGATCGGGTTCACCGTATTCATGTAAAATTGATGAGAGCAAAAGTGTGTGAAGCAGTAGTTACTCTTGCAAACATGTCGGAGCTGCAGGAGCTCTGAGCTTCAATCTAATGCAACTTTAATGGTTTCATGTCAACTTCCGCTGTTTCCTTTTGCAGCGCTCCTCTGCGAGATGCAGCGTTTGTGCATATTGTAAATAGAGGAGTCATGGAACATCACAGGTGTCAGGGGCGAGACAGTCTAACATAAGGGTTTTTACAATTCATGTAGAAGTTTTGAGTACAAGCATTACAAGTTTTGAGCTGAAAGACATGAAGTCTTGCTTTCAAAATAAAAAATGTAAGCAAAAGTATTAGAAGTTTTGAGAACGAAGGCACAAAATCCTGCTTTCAGTCTGAAAATCTTAGATTATGGCAGAAATATTCGATAAAAATGCTAATAACGCTTCACCTGAAATAAAAATAACTGAATAAGTCTTTAGCATTTGTGTGTCAGGCTGCTGAGAATCTTTGCACAGTTTGCTGAAGTGCTAGGCTAACGTTAGCTTGCTTTTTCTCCGTTTCTATATGACTCAGCTATGCGTTATATGACACCTGTTTTCTTTGCAGTTCTTAAACAGATGCAAATCAGTGTTTGGATTTTGAGGGTTGTGATTTTAATTACAACTAAAACTTTAAAGAAAAACCAGACCCCAAAACCAAGTCATTTTTTTATTTTTAGATTTAAAACAACTGTCATTATTTTATTGGACAATTGACGAAATCAAACCAGTAGAATGAAAATACATAAATAAAGATGTCTGGTTGAATCCATTTGTGAATTTTTGCACTCAGTCCTAATAAAAACATATCTGCAGCACCGTTTGATTCAACTTTTCCATGAACACCATTTATCCAATGAATAAGTTAGACTAAAACGCTCCTGGTTTTATTTTTTCGCACTTCTCGTCCTCCTGTGGGCAAAATCGACCCGGGCTTTGACAGAAAAGAAGCCATTTGCATGTCATTTTCACATTTTAATCTAAAAGAGCTCGTCCTTGCTGGAAGAATGTCGTCATAAAAAAGGGAATGAAAAGAAATAGCAGTAGTAAAACACAAATCATTTGTACATCTAATACAAAACACACGGGGAAGCAGAACGGAGGGGTTAGTTTCAAATATCCCTGTGCCTTTTTCACACCTTCCTTGTTATGGCACAGTGAGCTGTGTCATCAGCCCTATCAGGACACCATTGCCTTTAACATGTTCCATTGTGTGGATAATGCTTTCAGACCATTTCAATAGATTGCTGGGTTGCCGTTTTAGCTGAGTGTGCAGGCTGAGGGATGAGAGCTGGGAGCTGAGGAGGCGTCTGGAAAAATAACACCAAATGCAGTATCTCGTCTCTGCAATCGAGGGGAACACAACTTAAATTTTCACAAAGAATGTATTCTTACTAAAAGACACAAACTGACTACAAAACGTAGCAAGCTTTTATCAACCTGCAACAATCAATCTTAATGCAAAAAAAAAAGCTTTATCCTTACCTTCAGATTCTGTTCACAGGCAAAAAAAATAATTTCTTCTGGGTTTTTGTAAGGTTACGATATCAATTGATATAAATAAACAGAAAAGTCAAACTAAGTCAAGCTAAGATAGTGCCTGAAGCTGTTTTTGTGTGCCACCAGTAGTTACACATTCCTATAGATTTAGCTGACTTGAACATGCAGCCAAGCAATGGCTGGATTTTGTTTTTCTTTTCAGTTTTGTCAAAGTAAGCAAGCTACAAGTAAGCACTTGTATCTCTTTGAAGTGGTCAGGTTTTTCTTTTTCTCAAAATAGCTAATTACAGGTATTATTTAGATTTCAGACTCAAGTCTTCAGTCAGTTTAATGGATGTGCTCCAGGGTGTCATGGATGCAGAACTCCAGAGAAGTTCTGCTACTCCGACCCACCAATCCATAGCATTGTTTCTGATTCACTGTAAGATGCCAATTTTAATGGGTGGAAATCAAAGTTGTTGCTAATAACGCTTCACATGCTTTTTCGCCTAAGTGATTACTTAAACACTGTGACATGCAGCAGAACGCTGTGAATTTCACACCCTTGGTACTGATATACACACACTGTCCAGAAAAGAAACCCACTAAAAGCAGAATGGAGACTTTAAAGATGCGACAAATCTTCATTTCTTTAAAACCTTCTACATTTTTACACACATAACCAGGAGCCACCTTCGACAGACACTAACCATAGCAGCCCAGAAACACTTTAACGCAGCTCCAGTTTTTGAGATGCTGTGACCCAATTGCCCAGCCATCACCATTTGGTCTTCCTCAAAACTATAAAATCCTTTTGCTTCCCCATTTTCCCTGCTTCTGACTTTAAGACTAGTATTTTTGCTTGGTGCCCAACGTACCCCACCTACCAAGAGGTGCCATTATAAAGAGAAGCTACGGGGAGAGGGGGCTCTTCGATTTCCAGATGATGCCATAATGGTATGCATTAAAGATGAAGACAGCTTGCCTATTCATGGTGACTTTATTTTTCATGTCTTGCCATTCCCATTCTCCCTAACACCTTGGACTTATTTAACCTTTCTTTATCTACAACAGAGGTTACACTCGCTGAAGGTCACATCATAGAATTGATGCTCTTATCTTGTTTGGCTTTAAAGTTTCTTAATTTACTCGAAATAACGGCTGTTTTGATAAAGCTGTTATTTCTAAGTGCCTTTTTAACTGTCTCTTTCTATTTCCTTCACAAAGAGATACACTTGCATATTCAGTGTGGGCTCTCTGCAGGTAATTTCTAGCATGCTGTTAATTTAACATCCTTAAATCTCATTAAACCACGCTCAGACCAGAGGCGTTATTACATTTATCTAATGATCACCGCCTTTTTATCCTTGACCACTCCAGAATAGAGAGGAGAAAAAAAATCAAATTACTTCCTTGGGCTCAATCAGCACTAAAAAGAATTATAGAAAGTATGAACTTTAGTAGAAGGAAACAAGTATGAAATAACTTAAATAATGCTGAAGAGAATCAATTGAAGATGCTGCTCTTGGTTTTGCGGGTTTGTAGAAGGAGATAATCCTAATGCAGAAAGTAGTTTTGTTATAGCAAGTAGCATTTTCATAGATCACAGCTTACTTTTATGAAACCCTCTTCGGTACAGAATTATATATGTCTAGTTTCAGATAGTCTGATTGAATATTTAATATGAAATATTAATATGATATTAAATTAGAAAAAAAAAGCAAGTTACTTGAAATGGCCCTTTCCTTCCGCTGTCAATTGCATCCCAATACCAAAGAAGACTATAAGTGAAATAGCATTTCTATTGTTCAGTTTTGGTGTTTAGACACAGTCATGAATTGTGTTTTAATCTCAGTTTGAACAGTATAAGTATTTAAAAGTTTGAATTATGAACAGGTCACTATACAAATCGGATACTGACTTCAGAAAACTACAAGACATTCTTAAGCTGCAGTCGCACAGTTTCCTTAGTTGTCATGCATATGTGGAAAAACACATGTTATAAGGGTAAAAATGTAAGCAAATTAATATTTTTTACTGAAATAAAGTCATGTTTTTACTTAGTTTAAGATCATTTAAATCTGAATGCTCTATGGCAGATCTCTGTAACCATAAGGCAAAACCTTTTCATAGCTTTCTTAGTGAGCTGCTCACTTTGTTAAACTAACTCTCTCTTTGGTATTGTGGAGATTAGATATTTCTACTATGTTTTTTTCAGTCTTTCCTATGTCCAGCATGTGTTAATTGGTGCTCGTTACTTGTCACTGTAGCAGTAATGACCTGGCAGTTATCGAGAGTGTATCTTTCTTCTGGCCTGATGACAGCTGGGATCGGCTCCAGCTCCTCCTCATGCGGCCCTGAACAGATCAATTAATCTTCTAGAGTCGGAAGACTTTGTGGCGATAATCCTGATAGTCTTCTTTTTTTAATCAAATAAAGCCAAACACAAAAGCTCAAGGTATAACATTTACATTCTGTGGTTTAATTTTATAATAGATGAGCAAAAACGTTTGGAGTTGTTAAGACATGCCTGCGTTACAAAACGATTTTGTTATTCGTCAAGATTTTGTTCTATATCAGTGTTTTTATTTATACAGGGCCACCGGTTTCCACTAATTACTAAGTTTGAAATAATCATAAAATGTTTCACCTTTTCGCTTTTTTTGTTTGAGCCAGCGAAAGAAAGAAAAAAAATCAGTGTGGAGACCAAATACTGATTCACTCTGTCTTTAATTCTTTTTTTTCTTGTTCTCCAATCTCTTATCTCTTTGCTTCGATGTCTGCAGACAGGACAATGACCAGCATGAAAGGAAATCTTGTCCAGAATCATTAAGGAATTGAACTGCAATCGCAACAAGCTTCACAGCTTAGGGTCCAAAAAGTATTTGGAGGATGGAAGATCCAGCCACTTTGATTTATGACTTCATCCCTCTTAAAGAATCTGTGGGGACAGCGTTAGCTTTAATGCATCCTGGCAAACACACCAGTAACGACACACCTTTCAGCTCTCACCACAACTCTTTACTGTTTGCTTTGAGCGTAATTGGCTTTCTTGATTCTCTTCTTGTCAAGCTTTGGTTTTTCCAGTGGCTTTTAAGAGTGTGTTGCTTTTTTTTTTTTGGTATGTTTTATTGTTCCTTGTAAAAATGATTATACCATTTTAAAGATTCCACATTTTCTTACGTAGTGACTACAAACTGCAAATAAACTGGGGTAAACTAAAACAAAGTAGTTCACATTTTGAAGAAATAAAAAACATGTTTTTTAAATGTTTAAATAGTAAATTTCAAACATATGCATTTAGCCCTTTGATTTAATAAATTGCAGAACTTCCTTTTGCTGCAACGACCACTGCAGGCCTTGAGGTATGTCTCTGACAGCTTTGCACATCTACGGACTTTGAAGGCAACTTTGAGGCCAATTTGTGATTTTAGCATTAATGGATGTGTAAAAAAGTGGGTTGGATACACATGCATGCCAAACTTTTCAGATTTGTCTTTGTAAAAACCTGTTGCTTTATCACATACAGTCCCGATAAAATGTGTGCGCATATATAATTATTTATGTGACGAACATGACAGTGGTGTGAATATTGTAACTGTGACATATTTTAGAAGATACTCTAAGTGTTAGTAGGCAGGCGTCTTGATATACAAGCCTATGAGATCAGGAGTTTTAGGCCTATGTGGCCATTTGATTGTTAACATGCATTACCCTGCTATCTTGGAACAAATGCCATTTCTCCTTGTTTGGAGATGTTTTGAATTTGATCGGCGACACAAGTCTATTCAAAATCATTTTTGCACAATGGCCTTATAAAGAAGGTGGTTGCCAAGCAATTTCATGCTTTGCCTTCTCTCTGGCTGAGAAAAAAGCAAAAGGCTTTGTATTTTAAACGGATGAACAATGGAAAGGTACTCAGCCCCGTGGTGCTGCATCTAGCTGGAGTAGCTGACTGTACGAGGATGTATCGCGATTTTGCAGACTTGCTCATATACTTGCACAATTACACACATGTTCAGTAAGTCTTTCAGCTTAGATACTCAAATGTTTGTTTCACTACGCCATGCTCTGCGCGAAGCCGACTGATTTGCAACTTTCTGTGAATTCAGTTTCCACTTGTGTGCGAGGGAACAAAAACAGTTCATCATCTTAAGTGTGGGGATCCTCTCTTTTCTTGTGCTGTTGCAGTGAGCAGAGCAGCTGTTACATAAAAGCAGTTTTGTAATGATCAGAAACCAGGAGCCATAGTTGTCTACGTTCGACAAAAGTGTCAATTTGTCTCCGCAGGATGCTCTAATAAAAGGATAATTACTTGCTAAATAAACCAGACAAACATTTAAGGCTGTGGAAATAAAATCTTAACATTATCATCCATCAGCTCATATTTGTGTTTTGTGTAGCCAGTATAATTTTGAACGATCTTTCACATAAAGGTTTTTAAAAGCTCTTTTCTGATGTCAACAGTTTGACACACACCTGACAAGCACAAAAAATAGTAATCTGAAACTTTTTGTCTCCTTGTTTTGTACTCTTTCCTTTCCTTACTGTTCTTCTGCCCTGCCTCATTCCCTGGGATGAAAGCGACTGGGCAGGGGACGAAGAAGATGACTTAAAACTGTCCGTCTGCTTGTGGGCTTCTTGCTGGGATGGAAGTCCGAAACAAATTACTTTAATCTCTGTCCCTGCAGGAAATGCTATTCAGGCGTATGGGATGGACGACACGGCGATCAAAAATATGACCGTCTCCGAGCCGTCAGTCACATCAAAAGCAATCAATGAATGGATGGACAGCATCCCAGAAAACCCCAACCCGAACCCTTCCTCCTCCCCTGCAGTGAGTATTTTACAATGATTGCTAATAAAAAGTATTTGTCCACATACATGTGCTTTTTCTCTACAATAATCTTAAAGGTTTCAATTCATCAACATTTTATTTAGTACCAACGATAGCCTGAGTAAAGCCAATTTCAAGTTCTGATTAAATTTATTAAAGGCAAAAATTAAATAAAACATATTCTTTGGAATGATGTGACACGGGTAGAACTTTTTCCGCTGTATCTGTACCACAGCTTTTCAGGAGAACATCAGACATGTCAAACATTGTCGTTGCACTGCCTTGGTCTTATGGTGCTTTGCTGATTCAGCAACCATTTATCAATCCATTGATTTAGGCCTGTTTATCTCATATTAAAATTTGTTAGATGATGCGCAAGATTTAAATGTGGAGATCGGAAAAAAGGTGTGACGGGAAATACTTTGAGTATGTAGGTATCACACACGTTTGTTATGCACGTTTTAAGATTTGTTTTTAAAGGGACTGTAAGTGTTAGTAAGGAGGAAAGACTTGATATCCAAATTAATGTGTACTTTACGTACACATTTATTTATAATCAAAAATTGAGGGGGAGAGAATAAACAGTTCCTAGTCAAATAAATGTGTACTTTAAACATTTATTACTCCTCTTCAAATCATTTTCTTGAGAAATACAGAACTGGGAAGATGTTCAAAAAGGGTTTTAAACAAATGAATCCTTTATACTGACTGGACATATGTTCCACAATAAAAATAAAATAAAAATAATATATAGAATTTTATCAATACTAAGGTCTATTTCTCTCTCAAAATAGGCAAGACTAAAAATCATTGCATTTAATTAAGGTAGACGTGTGTTGATCTTCATTTAAAAAAAAGGAGAGGTTGTAATAAAGTAGCCACTGGTTTGCTTTGACCACTAGAGTTAGAGCACTTATCAAAGGCTGTGTCACTGTAAACCTCCTTTGATATTTTGTGCATAGCAAGTTAAACAATTAGTGTGCTGGTATTAGGGAAAAAAACTATTTAAACATTTGAGAGAGAAACTCAAGTACCTAAAAATTGACCAAAGGTTTCTACCTGGGGGCATCATAGAGAGCTTGACTGTCCATATGGCAGCTTAATCGCTTTCTGCTAAAAAAGTAAGTAATGAGGCAAACAGCCAGGATACTTCAAGGATTTATTTCAGACACACGCCGGGATATTAACGAGGAGGAAAATAATGTTGTTGTCAGGACACACGAGGGAGTGTATGAGCAACAAAACTGGGAAGACTGAGAAGCTGACTGAGCAGCTGGCACCTGGAGACTTAATATGTGACCCAGACCGATATGTGTAGTGATTTATCATATGTTTATATTTCGAAAATTCATTATGATTTTTATTTATCACTTTGCTTAGGCATGCTAATGTGAGCAAACAACATAGCTGTTCTTGCTTAATTTTTTTGTTTCGAGGATAAAATGAAGCATTATTTAAGTCTGTGGGGACATTTAGCAGGTTTTTCTGCTTAAACCACATTTGATCTCAGAGCCAGAACTGGACTCAGCTCGGCATAAGGAGCTAAATATGCCACCCACAAAACATCCCACACACTGACTGGCCTGCACATATGACAGACACACACCCACAAATTACATGAAAACAAAAGTCTGGTTTATTTTTAATCAAAAATAGAGGGGGAGAGAATAGACAGTTCCTACTCAAATTAAATGACTGAATGAAAACATGCAATTCACATCAGTGTTGGAACACAAATGTCATGAGCTGAGTGAAGTCATTGTCCATGGTGGTTAACATGCGTGTTGTACATGTGAAGAATAAACAATGACACTGCATTTTAAATGACAATCACTGAATTATAAAAATGAATTTTGTTTTTTTCTGTAATCTCTCAAGTTTTGCATGCTCTCTCATCTGGCTGTTCATGCAAAAACAGGAAAAGTTGTAAAAAAAAAAAACAGCAAAAAAAAAAAAGAACAAAAAACTGCTTCATATTTTTACCAGTCCCTCAGTTCCATTTTCCTCTTTTCCTCTTGTCATCATCTTCCTGCCTTTGGTCTGTGTTAGTAACCTTTGCCGGTCTAGTGATCATTGTCACTGCATTTGAGCAGGTGAATTTGTGACTCTACGTAGGTGAAGTTGCAGCTTTCCTGTTCCTGGGACTAAGTTCTCCTTAAAAGCAGAGGCAGAGAGATTGAGAGAAAGACATGAGAATTCATGCTTTTTTATTCTATTTTTCTACCTAATATAGGTATGTATACTCCAGATCAGACAACGTGGTAGTACTGGCGAAAATTTTATGCAGCTTGACGTCATCCATGTACAGTACATGTGTGTTTGTACTTGTAGTTATTGTGTGTGTTTTCTGTCCTCTCCCCAATCTCCACATATGGTTGCAAGGAACTCAGAAAACACAAGTTTTTTTTGGGGGGGAGGGGGGTTTGGTGCATAGATACCATGAGGTTATAGTCAGTTATCTATGCATTGAAAAAAAACAAAAACTGCGTTTTCTGAGTTTCCTGAATCTACGCAGAGCGACTGGGGACAGCAGAAAAATTAAACGCAATTAAACGCAGCACGATAACAACCTCATCTATGTGAATATCTGGAACTGAGTCGACTGTAAAAGCAGAGAGCGAGGGGAATGAGTGAATCTCTTTTTAAAGTACATATATTTCTCTCTTCTTTTTGTTTTTTTTTTTTTGAAGGGGGGATCAGAGTGTCAGGAAGATTGCACACATAGGTTCAGTTTCTTGTGGATTTGAACTATCAGTCTGAGTAAATAAATATGTGCCAATATGGAGCCATCAGGCTGATCACGTCAGATTAACTTCAAATTAACTTTTGTCTTTAATGTTGCTATCTTTTGTTTGTTTTTAAACATCCTAACAATGTTGGGCCCCTTTGCAGACTCTGATCACATTCCTACTATGTCAGCACAGCAGCTGCAAACTCAAGAGATGAATTGACTTGTTGAATTTAAATCTCCATTAAAAACACACTTTTACTCTCACTGCTTCTAAAGAATCTGAGAAAATGCCAGTGACCAATATTTATATTATCTTTTGTTCTTTTGGTTTTACTTGCCTCATATTCTTCTCATTACCTTTTGTAGATATTCTGTGTTTGTTCTCTTTATGTTCTCTTGGAGGTGTCTTTTATGTTGAGCCTCACAACACTTTGGACAGCTTTGATGTTTCTTTAAAGTGCTTTATAAAAAATTTTGTATGGTGTGCTGCTGTGTTGTAAGGAATCCCTAACAGGGTCTTCTGCACGATTATACAACTCAAGAACTCAACATAAATCGCCGTTCACATTACAATCCTGACATCTGTTGAAGCAATCAGCATTTTTAAAAGGCATTTCATAATAAGATCATTTGGCTTTACCCCCGAATGATGACATCCAATTGAAATATCATATTTTATCCCAAAGAATAGAAAGTTAAAAAAGAACTGAACGATGCAGGATTTAATCTGGATTATAGGCTCTAAAGTAGTGGCCCAGGGCCTGCAGTCTGTTTAATTCCATCTACTTTGAAGACTTCCATCAACTCCACTTAAACTGGCTTCTCTGGTCTATCTGAAAAAGAAAGAAAAAAAAACAAACAAATGTTGCAGTACTGCAGAAATGAATAAATGTTTGTCTTTTAATAGAACCGTTCTTCATCTCCCACTTCAAATGAACATGAAGATGACAGCAGCACATTGTCTGTGGCAGACTGCCTTTTTCCCCTCACTTTGTTTCTCCTGAATGGGAAAGAAATATTTCACCCTGCACTTTCAAGCCAAGAGGAGCTGGCTGTCAGATTTGATTATTTCTCACAATGAAATATAGTTGCATTTCGCAGATGTGTTTTAGATGTGCAACGCAGGTGACTAATGACCCAGCTCACCTTTGCAGGAGACCCTCTTACCCAATTTGGCAGAATTAGAAGGCGTATCATAAAACAATGCTTTGTAAAGCATTCCGCCGCCGCTGTTGTTATTGTTCGTGTCATTCGTTTTTGTTTTTTTTTGTTTTTTTCAGTGACTGCTGCAGATTTAAATCCAAGCAGTGCGAAGTGTTTATGAATGCAAATTTGTTTGCTGATTGACTGACTCCCATTAAGACATATCACATCGTAGTCATTAAATGGTCACACTTCACCTGAGGCACTTATTGTTGTGCTTAATACGCAAACCCTCATCGTCGGAACAACAGCAAATTAAAACCTTAAAAAAACGTCGCAAAGAGGAGAATTAATGAACAAGCACCTCCGATAACAACAGCATGTTTGGGGGATATGTGCTGGAGACATGGTGGAAGAGTGAGAATGGATGGTGCTTTCTGGGAAGGTTTGTGTGTGTCAGTATTGATGCACTGCTCAGTGCCTGTCTCACTGCAGCATGGTGTTTAATTTATTGTAAAAATGGTAATTAGGAAACAATAAGACATGTGATTACTCAAGCAGGAAGTTTATAATTAGAGAGGGAGCTGTTAGGGACATTTTGGGCGGCCCCGTATTCTTAGACAACTGTGGCTGGCAATTAAAACCTGTCAAACTTCCATGGCAGATAAATTGGGGGAGTGTTGTTATGGTATGAGTTCCCTTGGCAAAAGAAAGCCTGTCCAAAGCTGTAAATCTTACGCCGACCAGCAAGCACAATGTAGTAACACAAGGCATCTGTATGTGGACACATAACAACAAATGATATGGGTAAAAGTGCGCGCCAGATGTTTGATGGATGGACAGACTTTATCATTTTTTTACAGAGTATATGCTAATCTGCAGCCCGGGGCTGTCTATGTCACTCATTTGGCTCCTTTATATGCTTTACAATATCTTCAGCCAATATAGTTGCATAATTATTCAAATGTCAGTGTCAGTTGTTGTTGGCTTTAGCATTTAGAAAGTAAACATGTGGGCTGAAGCGCAGTCCTTTGAGTATTTTAAGGGTGCTTCCAAATGAGCTTCGATTGATTTTCAGCATGCATGACTAAGCCTCTTTTCCTGGCTGGACAGAGTTCACTTTAAGGTTTTTAAATGTCATAATATCTTCATTCATACAAACAAAACAATAATTCTTCCTAGAAGTTTAAAGTTCTCGAAGCAGACTTTACCGTTGAGCCTAATTTCTTGTTCCAGTGTTTTATTGAAGGGTTTTAACTTTTCTTTTCTTTTTTCTTTTTTCATGTGTATAACAGACACTTGACACCCATAGAAATTTTGACGCAATATGTTTTGTTGAGCAGAAAAGCTTTAAGCACTTCAGAGGACTATTGACTTTGCTTAGCACTATAAAATATATCATAAGTGAAACCCTTAAACTCCTGATCTATACCCGGCCTATCAGCAAAATTCAACGTTGTTAAACTATGTTGGAGAATTGACAGATAGGGATTCGTCCAATAACTGGTGGGTCCAGTAATGTGTGTTTGAATGGGTGAATGACTGATTATACAGTAAAGCGCTTTGGAGTACTCAGACTTGATCAAGCGTTGTACAAATGCAGCGCATTTATCATTTAACTAGGACTGTACAATCCCATTTAGATGATAACAAGAAATATTCTTTATTTCTGAGGAAATTTTGTTCAGCTTTATCGAATGCGTTTATGCCATAGAAACTGTGGCTTCTCTATCGTAAGGTCTTTGTTTTCTTTGTCTTCTTTTAACTGTAAGATGGGTTAGCAAAAGGACATTGCCAAGGTCAGACATTCAACATAAAAGCTTGGAGTTTGGTTTGGTATAAAGTAAGTAAAAAGAAGAAGGAAAATAAAGACGGCATCAAACAAAGCTTTGTGGAATGTTTCATGTTCTACAAGAAGATATGAATGGCTGATATGTTGTCCGGATGCGTTTGAAGAACGATGAGATGGTTGGGGGAAAAAAATGGAGACACTATTATTGTCTGCAGTAAGGAATAGTAGGCTTGGTGCTGCTTTCTTCTGTCAAATGATTTGCATACTTGGGTAATGCCAAGAGGAAGAAGGCTATGTCTGCTTTTGTACATGTGTAAAACATTGTTCCTCTTCTGTCAGTTATGCTATATAATTCAGATATATTAAAGATAAATCATTCTACCACATGATTGCTCAGAATGAGGGAATGCTGCAAAGTTGGCTCCATACCAGGCACTCAAAACTACAAATTCTGCACTGGCTACAAAAAAAAAAGAAGTTTGTTCACTGAAAAATCTGCAGTAATCTACTCTTGAATATAGAAAGAACTTCACTGTTAAGGAAACTGAATAACATGCTATGCTAAACACGTGCACTGTAGATCCTTGTGAATTTATTCATTTCTCTCAAATTCCATTATATTTTCCTGAATTCTACAAGGCTGCCGTCTTTCATGGAAAATCTTTCTACAATTAGTTAGGTAATTAACAAATAACGTTTAACAATTTAATGGAAAGAAATAATAATTTCAATGGGATTTATTTATTAATATAACATGTTCATACAGATACTTCTGTAACTTAAAAAAAAGAAGAAGCTCACACCTTCGTTGTGAACCATAACAATTAAGAGTGTACGTATTTTATCGGTATTATTAAGCACTGATAATAATGACAACAATGATTTTGATTGATTGATATCTACCTTCAATGACTCTGGACTGCAAATGTCAAAACCTGTATAATTTTTTTCCCAAAATGACAACAAACGACTTTCTCTGCTGAGGAACTTTGTACAGGCACGAGTTTGCAGGAATGCCAAACAAATGACATTGTGTTTTTGTTGTGTTATGCTAGCGTGCTGCGCTGTGTTCAGATCCGTACTCCTTATCTGAATTCAATTGAGTGCAGCGAACCTGAACACAATGCTGATCCCTGCCTGCGCAGATTATATCAAGCAGGAGGAGACTCAGGCTCACTGTTGCCCCCTACAGCTCAGCTGTAGAAATTGAACTAAGTTCAGTTTAAATTGAAAACCTGTCTTTGTGGCTTCTGAGTTGATCAAATTTTGCTGCCACTTCATAAACATACATCGGCTCATAGCGAGTGCTAATTTACACCTCTGGATGTAACTTAGATTGAATTATAATCTATTCCCAAAGCAGACTGCCTGATTGTGTTGCATGAGAATGAACTGAGTGCCATGAATTGAATACAGACAAAGAGTTAATTTTACATAATGAGAAATAGCCTTTGTTTATTTTTGTAGAGCACCACAAGTTACCGTTGTTATGAATTGGTGCTATTTAAACAAACTGCACTCAAACAAAATTGAATCCAGGTCTGACAATGGAAATCAATAGCAGCTGTGTACCTTTAGGAATCACATTGTGCGCAGTAAGATCAAATTTAAGACAAAAAGACTATGATTTATTTATTTATTTATTTTTTTAAGGAATTCTTGTGTCTTTAAAAATGAGTTGAAATGAGAAATTTTTACAGCACTTATACTCGTAGACCCTCTGGGAAGCTGCAGCTGTCTGCTCTCCCTCGTAACCTTTGTTTATTTTAAGCTCTGCTGAACGGAACGGAGCGTGGACAGCAGCTACGTAACTCGATTACCCAATAACTTGCCTTGGGAAATGAAGCCCTGTTTACTGTAAACTTGAAAATGAACTGATTGACAATAAAAACTGATCTCGGCAGGAGGAGCTGGTTCGATGAAAAATCACATATAACCTGAGCGGTTTGTGCATGCACCTTTTAAATATTTGAAACCCATTTATTTATGTTTTTTCATGTGGTTGACGAAATATGAGCGAATGAGTGCATGAAGCTGGCTTTGTTCTGTCACAGTGTTTGCATGCATCTCCTGCTCGTGTTCAGTCACCCGTAAATATGTGTGTGTGTGCATGTGTGTGTGTGTGTGTGTTACCCTTCTCCCAGGCCTCTGTATGGATGTGTGGATATTGGCTGCAGACAGCGATCTGGACTCATGTCAACAGGCTGCTGCCACACATCACTGCCCCTGCTAATTAATTGGCTTTTAGTTGAGGATGTGTTTGGTGCATTGTCAAGTTACCCACTGCTGTCCCCGCATACATTTCTCTGTGGTAACATTTTATAATACTATTTATCTATAAGTGATTTAGAACTATTAATGAAGATTCATAGTGGATGAAGAGAGTGGCCAACCATAATTAAATATTTGTTTTTCTTTTCATGCGCTAAATTTCTAAAATGGACAAAAGCGCATTTTCAATACATTGGAGCACAACAGAACAGTAATCTTATTTCAGTCGGGCAACTCATGTAGCTTGTAGAAAGTTTGTCCATTGTGGAACAATGAAGGATATTTCTATTCTTTTTTTTATTCTCACAAATTACTTGCATACAGAGTGACATATTGAATTAATTTAGATTATAATGATTTAGAGCTAATGAAAACCCAAAATTCAGGCTACTCAGGAATGTTTGCATGTTTGTTTTTTTTTCCCCAAGAAATTATCTTTAATGACAATGTTCTGTTATGGTCATGTCATAACCTACATAGTGACAGGGATGTTGTTCAGCAAACTTATTGCCACCATTGACAAGAAGGATGAGCTGAAAGTGTTCATTGCTAAAGAAGCTGGCTGATAAAAACGTAAATGGAAGTGTGATGGGGGGAAAAATGCACAAGCCTCAGGGATATGCCTGCAGGCCAAACATGGTTGTAAAGAAAATACTTTTGAAGATTTTCATAGAGATTCACAAGTTGAGTGTTGCAGCTAGAGTTTAAAAAGTTGCCACACAGATTTAACCAAATTCCTAGTTTGAAAGCATTCCTGCACCAGTCCGTGACAGAACTGTTCCTCAGTGGTCCAAAGTCCTTTTCAAGTCAAAGTCAGCTTTGCATTTGTTTGGAAAATCAAGTTATCACATCTCTGAGGAAAAGTGTAGTAGAAGCACATCATCAGATCTGCTGGGACGTTTCTGCATAAACGATTAGATGAACCATTGCAACAGAAGACGTTGGTCCACTCTGCTCTATCAAGTCCAAACATATTCACATCTGCTTACACTGCAAACAGTACCGTCACCTGGTTTAATAATAATGCTATCACTGTGTTCGGCCAGCAAACGGCCCTAAAACCCAATAAGAAATCTATGGATTATGTTCAACAGGAAGAAAAAGTACACCAGAGGGAAAAATGCAGACTCAACCTGAGCAGTGCAAAGATAATTCATGCAAAAGCAACATAGTGTACAGCACATAGACATACAGTCGGCTGATATTTCCGAAAGATAGTAAAATGGTAAAATTTTGTTTAAAACTTGTTTTTTTGTTGTAATTAACACTAACTGAAATAAATCCCTAGAACATATTATCTGTGTAATTAATAGATATGTTTTTTTCAGTTAATTTATTTTCTGAAATAAATTTACTGAACATTTTCTTCGCTACACCTTTACATAGAACTCAGCTACCATCATAGGGCTCTTTTATTTCTCTTTCTCTTCTTTTTACTTAATATATTTCACCACTTTCTCATTTCTGAGATATGTTGTTGTGGTGTAAGATGGGTGGAAACATCTGGGTAGAAGCTTTCTGTATGTGGAGAAACGGACCAGCGTAACCTTTGCAAGGGATGCTTTGGTGAAAATGAGGGGAGCAGAAACGGTTTCACGTTCCTGATGACGTGTTGCTGCAACGCTCTGCTGGACTGAAAATGGTGCCTCAACAAATTGACCAGGATTTCTTTAACTTGAGGACAAAGGGTAATGTTTGATATTCCAAGTATCCCTGAAAATGAGAGCAAAATTATTACAAATGCTAACAGCTTCACGGAGCAACACATAACGGAGCCGACTGCAGTGTGGGTAACACAGGGAAACTCTGGAGGCCAAGAAATTTAATATCTGAACTCATTCTAACCTTTCTCTGCTTTAACGATTACAGTGTTATGAATTACCTTTTCTAGTTTCTACCCTGAACAACAAAAAAAGTCTCCTATGCATAAAAAGGAAGTGCTTTGATTTCAGATAATACACTGTTAATAGTATTTTTCTTTTTTTTTTTTTCTTTTTTTTTTGGAGTCACAAATTCCTGTAAGGTAGACCTTATGAAATATTGAAATTTCTGAGCCGCTGCTGGCTCCTGTAATGTAAGTTTGGCTTTGTAGAATGTTTTGCTTGTAAATAAGGTTGGTGATGAAAGCTTTAAACGCTGTTTGGAGACTTCCTGGCACAAACTAAAAGGACTGAAAAACGAAAATGCACACAAGACGCTCTACTTTGTTGCCAATTTGTTTAAAAGAGAAAGGATCATACTAAGCTGCAGAAGCCTGAGAGATTCAATATTGTAAAAAAAGTTTTGTCGTCTTACAGATTTCTTACAGATTTCTTTCTTTTTTGTCAAACTTGAAGGATTCAGATCCTCAGAAAAATGTTATCAAAGATAACCCAAGAAAAGTTCATTCATCAAGGAAAAAAGTTAGAAAAGCTAACCTTTTTGTTTGTGAAAAAACAAAAAAGTTTTGTTTATTAAATCTAATAACTGGTTGTGCCATCCTTTAGTGAAAGCTGGACATTCTGCTGTGTTTACCTCCATTGCTCTGATGCACAACCCAAGTGAGTCTGAACTTCATGTTACAAACTGATAGTCAGTCAATTTCTTTAAGAATATTCAGGTAGAGAGCAGAGTTCCTGGTTCCGTCAATAGCAGCAAGTTGTTCAGGTCCTCAGGCAGCAGAACATGTTCAATAAATCGTACTAGCACCACCAGGTTTGTCTACAAATCGTAGGACAATTTTTGTCTGAAATGTGGTGATAGGTAAAAGCCAAACACAAATGTGTGTGAATATGTCTTCCAAGAAGATCCACATTTGTGTTTTCAGTAAACAGAACACTTCCCAAAAGATCATGCAGATTTTGTCAGACGGTATTTTTTTTGGTCAGCAGTGATACTGAACTAAAAACTCACTTAATTTCCTTCTTATTGTCAAATCCTGAACTCAGACTTTAACTGAGACAAGTGAGGCCTGCAGTGTTTTACATTTGTTTTCTTTTTTTCTTCTTCTTTCTAACCAGAAAATGTTATACTTCACATGATCTCAAACTCTTAGGAAGTCTCACAGCTCCCTCCTACTGCAGCATTTTTATATAATAGTTGTCCAATACCACACAAAGAAGTTCTATGTTGAAAACAAAATACAAGAACTTATTTTTGCAGGATGAATAATATTTTTCTGTCTCTCAATATTCTTTTGGAGTAATTTTGATAGATTGGCCCCTCGAGAGGAAGGTCACAGTTTCGTGTTTCCTCCAGAATAAGTCCGTATGAGGGCAAATACTTTTACATAAGACTTTATTTCATGCAACAAATTTAAATATGTTTGATCAAATTGATGTTCATGGCAAGTACAATCTTCCATTAATAAATATAACTTCTCAGTCGGAGTCTCTTCTTTTTTCCACCTCTATCCTACATCCTTAATAACCGTATCAATTGTGAAAACAGGGGGGGAAAAAAACAGAACAAGTGTCTGAGTCATGTCTAACCTTTTCAAATCTCTCCTCCTCTCTGTGTCTTCCTATCTGCACAGATTAGTAAAGAAAGGAACGGTGGCCTGGCCCTGGGAGAGGATCGCTCTCCCTGTCTGCATGCCAACGTCTTGGCTCTGCTTCCCAGCCCGGCTTTGGCTCTGATTTTGGCTCAGCTTGTCTTGTAGAACTGCCAGGAGGAGGAAAAAAAGAGGTCATGCATCCACAAGCTGATCCCAAAAGCAGAAGGTGTCATTTCTGAGACTCTTAATAAGAAGGCCAAATCACTGGTGACAGTTGACGCTGAATGAAATTTGTAAAAGCGGACGAGATGGGAGGAAATTAATAACATTTCAAAACAGAGTTTGAGGTTTGTGTGACGTATTGTCTGCGCAAAAGGCTTTCTAAAGGACCTTTGTAGAGAACGCCGGTAAGACCACTCATTGACTGTCTCATTAAAACCCCGAAACTGAAGTTGTTGCTAAGATTTTCTTCACTTAAAAAGGAAAAAAACAAAAAACGAACAAACAAAAAAAAAAAACATAAAAAAACAAGTCAACATCAATACAAGAACAAGAGACTGAAAATGAATTGTTGTGGAGAGAAACCAGAGCATGAAGTATATATAGCAAGGGCAACAAAGAAAGAGACTTTTTTTTTTTTTGCCTTGAATTGGCAAAAATCTTTACAGGAAAGACCAGAGCACAAATTTAACGGTGTGGATGTAGGATGATTACATTCTGTCTTATCAGCGCTAGTGTAAACCTTACAGACTGTAAAGCCTTCTCAGTGTTCTGTGTGTTGGTATAATCTGTGACCATAATCAATCTGCCGTACGGAGCTTTCATTTGGTGCCGCAGTATAATCCTCAAGCTGATGGCGTAAAAGAACTAAAGCTAAAAGTTAATGGTTCTGTGCTCATTTAAGGTAATGTTGTTGACCGTGGGTGTTCACCATGCGTCCACCTGCAAATGTGTGTATAATCCAGTCTCTATGTATATAAACAGCATTTTCTTTCATGTAACTTAATGATATCTAGTATTTTGAAAAGGACATTATTGTATGCTAAGACTGCTCATTATGGGTGCTGATGGAAGGCCTTCATTATCTGCATTTATATTTGTCTATTAAAGTTTAATCACAAATGTATAAAGCGATGAGATTAAATGAACTCAGTCTTTAAAAGCCATAACTATTTGTGTCCTTATCATATTTTCTGAGTGGAGAGCATTTAAACATTCATGTTGTACAAGGAGCACTTTAATGCATTTAAAATGTTGTGTTTTTCATGTTTTGCATGAAAAAAAAAAAGCTGGAATAGCAAAACAAAACAAACAGGGTTTTGCTAGCCAAGTTCTGGGTCAAATATGGACTGAGAAAATTCTGTGTTAATTCATGAATAATTGTCATATATATATACATATATGTATATATACATAGAGAGAGAGTAGTATTGAGTTGAATCCTCGCTAAAAAATTGAGAGGAAAAATACAAACAAAAGCAGAAGTTACTGCAAAATAAAAAAACTGAAAGGTGCTAATTAGGTCCAACGCAATCCATTACTATTTAAAGATTACATAAAACAATTGCACATTTCTCCCAGGGCAGATTTAAGAAAACTTTGAAGATTGTACAGGATTTTAAAGTCTGAAAATCAAAGACATTGTGCAAAAAATATATAAAAAAATTTCACCCAGGAGTCTGTATTCTTCAGATTGACATGTCTAATAATACTAACATAAAAACTGTGTAAAATAGTGCTTACTGACACAACTACCTGCATACTTTAGGTCAAAACTTTCTTGTAGGCAGCCAACATTTTAATTCCAGTGCTCCATGACAGACAGAGGTTGAAAAGTCAGATGGATAAATGAGCCACAGACGTCTCAACATGTTGTAGAAAACCTCTGGTTTTACTTTTTGGGGCTTGTATGAACTTGTACATATCTAGTATTTATATACTGCATACATGCATACATATAGAATCATTTCATAACAAATGTATTTGTTTATTGTTCAAATAAGTCTAATCAATATTAAAATAGTTAATGGCCACCAATTTACGTGTCTCGGTGCAAAGTCTGATAAGATTGCTGCTGTACTTTTTAAATGACAACTTCTGAAGGATGCTGAGGTTCTTTCATAGACTTTGACCCAAAATCTGGTTATGATTTTGTAAATTCTTTCCAAATTATACACAACACAGAACAGGGTTAAATAAATTACACAATATTTTTTTTTGTGTGTGATCAAATAAGTAGTTTCATTTATTCTGAATTTTATAGCATATCCACATTTATAAAACAAAAGCTCATCTGCCATCTGTAGATGGAGTTTGAGAGTTTCAGCAACAATTGTACTCAAGGCCATATGTCCGTAACTCACTGTATAAAGTAAAATTATATAGGGTGTATAAACATAAAAATACTGCAGCTATTCCACTTGTGGAATCCCACAACGGTCCCTATTAGGAGCGACTTGTCAAGCTGTCAACCTATCCCTTAAATGGGTTCCCTTGCTGACTAAACGATGTTCCACGTGGGAAGGCTTGTTTCATCTGTTCACTGGCTCAAACAAAAAGAGCTGTTGTTTTCAACGACGACAGAAAGGATGTCAAAGCCAAACTAAAACGCCTTCTTTTGTAAGGGGGATAAAAAAAAACCTGAGAGGCAGTGTGGATCCAGTTCCGACATTCATTTAGAAAGCACTGCCGTGATAAACAAGGAGTAATATTTTACACAATTTCACGTTCTTTCCAAGCCAACAGTCATACACTTTCATAGGGGTTTGTCGATGACAGATGTATTTTTAAATGTTTACTCCTACACCTGTTTTTTTATTTCCCCCCCTCAAAGTGAATGAGTGTTTAAATTTGTTTCTCACAGACATTTTTTTTTTTTTGTAGAAATATTTACATCTTTCAGGCAAGAGATTAGCATAGCGCTGAGTCATGTAAATGTACACCATGAAACCGAGCGGTCTCAAATTAACAGCTGATTTAGAAAAAAAATGTTTACAGTCTGTCGTGAAGAAGGAGTGCTAAATTAAACCCTGCCGAATGTGTTATTGCACAATGTGGTTGATCCATGGGATGGTGGGCTCTGGAAGAAATTACAGTCATTTCTGGATGAGCTGACTGGTCTGGGCTTTAGAGAATATACAGTAAAACTTGAAACGCTTGAGAATGTAATTAAAGATTTCCTCATAAGCTTGGAACAGTAACATCCTGTTTGATGTTTTGGCACATTTCCTTTGCATTTCATTATGCATTATTTAATTGGAATAACACCAAGAAGAAAAAAAAAGTACAACTTGTTCCTATTTAGGGCATGTCCACTCATTTTAACTTAAGTTTATATCTCTGACTACCTCCGTCTGAAAAAAAAAATAAAATACATGTCAAAGAATACATCAGCGCTTTGTTCCAGTTGTCACCGCACTGACAGTATTTACATGAAAGTAAGTCCACATCCCACACACCTATCAAGCGGCTCTCCTTTTATCTGTTCCTGGCAATGCTGCAGTCCTTTTTAAATTATAATATACCCCTTAAAGTTTACAGCACATGCTGTTCTATTTCACTTCCCAAGACAGGGAATACAGATACAGCGTTTGGCTAAGTGAAAACAGAAAGTGGGTCTGACCATGAAAAAAAAAAAAAAAAGAGAGAAGAAGAAGAAAATACTATTTTAGTTTCAACAAATATCCAAACATCAACACTGAATGTCAGGCTCACAGCCTGAGATTCTAAACTCTAAATAAATGAGTATACCAAGAGTTTCTTATCTCGTATTAATAACATTTCATGGGTAAAAATCTATCAAAGGCAAAGCTGAGCTACCACTTATCCAGCAGGAACAGCCTTGGTAGTCCGTAATGCAATAATATAGTCCGGATCCCAGGAAAGACAACCCAGTATTTATATTTCTATTTTTTTTTTAAATATATATATATTATTTTTTTATCCAAGAGGCACAGCACCGCTTCACAGCAAGTGAACCTGATAGGTTTCATTTGCATTTTCTTTTGAAATTACAAAATATGCTTTAACTCACTCCAGGAGAATGTCTTGGTTTGGCTTGACTCCACGGCTCCTTTTTTATACCTTCAGTCACTTACATCTCTATATATTTTAGATTGGACATGAATAATTTAGTGCTTAGCAGAGTGCACAGCAGGATCATTACAGGAAGCCAAGTTGTAAACAAACTCCAGTATTTGTACTGGGGTGATAATGAGAGTCTGATGGTGTTTCTGTGTAACAGTGCTTCACAAGATTATTCATCTCTTCATATTTTGTCATGTGACATGCACACAGTTCTGTGTTTTCATTTGAATTTGATCTGATGTACCAACACAAAGAAGCAATTAATTGTAAGGGCCGGAGATAGTTTTCACTTAAGAAAAAAAAATACAATCACAAGAGTGACTTGCAAATATATTCAGCTCCGTCTGTCAATACTTTATAATGAGACCTATCACTGTTAATTACAGCTGCAAGTCTTTTTGTGTTTTGTCTCTTTTTGCTGGGCCTGTAAATAGACTTTTCTCTACAATGCCTTGCCAAAACTAAACATATGTAGAGTATAGTTGAACATTTTTTAAGTCTTGCCACAGATACTCATTTGGGTTTAGGTCAGACTTTGTCTCGACCATTTTACGATAATTCTAAAGCACTTTGACTTCATGACTTTGATTTGGGTTGATCTCCAGTTACAAAGCAAAACTCCATCCCAATCTCAAGTCTGTCAGAGCCGCAATCATTTTTTGTACAGGGTTATCCCATATCTCACTTGAACTCTGAATCAATATCTTTGTCGCTGTTATAGTATGAAACTCCAACTCCCATGCTTCACTTGTGAAAAATCGTTAAAGTAGATTTTTATGGCTTTCTTTGGAAAATGGCTTTCTTTATCAGACCATATTGACGACAGCGGCGAAGATGGTCGGCGCTTGCCCCTGGTTAGATTCCCGCTTTGTTGTCCTGGGCAGGGACACTTCACTGGCCACTGCTGGAGGTCAGAGGCACCAACAAGCAGCCGCGCCTCTGTCAGTGTGTCCCAGGGCAGCTGTGGCCAATATCAAGTGGCTTCCTACTATCAGAGTGTGAACATGTGTGTGAATGACTGAAAGTAGTCTAGAGCTTTTTGGGGTCCTATAGATTTGATAAAGTACAAGCCATTTACCATCAAATGCCAGATTTTTGTAGTGTATAACTAAGTAGTGTCGCTTAGGCAGATTCACACACACACACACACACACACACACACACACACACACAACCACTCAGGTTATTCTTTTTACTCGTTATGTGACTTTATTTATGGGAATCACAGTTTAGCAGAATATGCACACCACACCAGACTTTCTTATTTCTGAAAACATGTGATATAAAAATCATTCTTTCCATTTTGTGCAGCTTTTGCTGCAAAATACTTCCTGCCGATGAATCAAGTTTTGATTCAGTTAGTTTGTTGCTCACTTTTCGGTTAAAAAAATAAAAAAATATGAGTGACTGATTATACAGTCGGCTTCCACAAAGGCATTCAGAATTGGCAGATGAAGTAAAGGTTCTGACATGTAGAATAGGCAAATAAACTCATCAAAATTCAAACTCCCTCTCTTCATACCCCCACCTCCTCCGTTCCACGTGAAAAACACACACACACACACACACACGCACACGCACACACACACACACGCGTGCACACGCACACACACACACACAGGATATCAGCAGTTCTCTCAGGGAATGTAAAATGCTGAGAGGATGTGTGTGCAGGACACATCCACTTCATGCTGCATAATTTAAAAATATATCTGGGATTTTACTGGTGATAGGGCTAATGCAGGGGAACAGCAGTGGACAAGCTCAGAGAAAAGGAAAAAAAAAAAAAACGATTAAAGCTTTTTTTGTAGGAGGGTAAAAAAAAAAAGAACTCTGATAGCATGCTGTCGATATTTGATGTTAATGCTAAATTTTATGGTTGTCTTCCTGTGCCAGTGCAATTTAGGTTTTTCAGAGACACAAACCATCAGATGTGTGTCTATGTGTGGAGCAAAGTACTTAGCTTTACATCTTCAGAGCGCAAAGCACAATCAAAGTAGCTGGCAATCCTTTTTTGTCCCGTGCTTTTGCTTATGGTTGTCTCTTTCTCAGCGTGTAAATAAACAAGGCTGTGTGCTTGAGGAAATGATTGGGAAGGCGTAAACAGTCTTGAACGGGAAATCTTGCTGGGGGAGCAGTTTTTTTTTTTTTCTCTCTCTCCCTCTCTCCTTTAGTGAATCCTTATGGTTTCCAGTTTGTTTCCTCTCTTTACATACATCTAAGAGAGGAAAAGCAGAGGAGGCAGGTAGTGGAGCGGTTTTGGGGCCATGGGAATAAGAAGGCGGCAGGTAGCTGTAAATTTCACAGTTGATTAATGAGTCAGTGGGATGATGTCTCTTATCAACACTCTGCACATGGCTGAGAAAGAAGAAAGGTTTACCGAGGATAGCAATGCTCCAATCACAGATGGCTCCCATTGCTGTCCCATCACCCCTTTCTTTGCTCACCCACCTGTTTTTGTAAATGTTCTTCTTCTCTTCTCCGATGTGTTGCAGCTGATGAAACGCGCCACATCGCGTGAGATAGGGTTTTTTTTTTTTTTTTTTTGCTTGGGAAAGTCGTGATACATCTGTTGTGGAGTTCTCAGTGTGTGTGTTTGCTGGAAGATCAACACAGGAACTGATGCAAAGTCTTGTAATGAGCTGGTAATATGACTTATGTCATCCCGCAGAAGGAAAGAGTAGTCTGTCAGAACCCAGCTATAGAGAAAAAAATATGTTTGAATATATTTAACTCTGATGTTTTGCATGAATCGGTGTTTAAAACACAGTTTCTTGCAGGTATCCACCTGTCTCCTTGAACTTTTCCACATTCTGTCCTTTGCAGCAACGCATTTCAGTGAATTCAACTGGTGTTTTGTCTTGTAGATCAGTACATTAAAGAAGTCAACTTATTGGTTCAGTCAACATTTGTAATTTAATTTCTGCAGAAATAGATGTTCCGTTTAGGCCTCAAAGGTTCGGTAAAGGGCATTAGTGATGAAAAAACTAAATATAGAACAAAGTTAAGCAATGCATAATGCTTTCATCTCGAAATTGTCACATTTAACATCTGAAAATGAAAAAACCCGGAAAGACATGGCCGTCTACATTAAGTGACAGATTGGGTGTGTCGAGGTTTAATGAGAGAAGCAGCAAATTGGTCAACATGAACTCTGGAGGAGCTCCACAGCTCAGGTGGGAACTGTCCACATGGAGGTGATGCAAGAAGAAATTCGTGTTTTGAAATGAAGACAAAATAACACAGTGAGCATCTTTAACTCAAAGTACTTTTAAAACAATATATGATGTCAAAATATCTTTATATGATGCGTTACACGCCTGTCACACATATGTCCCAGGACTTTGTCATGTGTACTGGTCTTCGTTTTGTTGTTTTTGTTATCAGCTTTTTTGTGTGCTTTTAAGAAATATCACTTAAACTTTGTCCCTGACTTCCTTCTAAGATATTCTGCCAGTGCTACATAAACAAGAAGCAGCTCAGTCCCAGAGGTGCTGCCTGAGTGTAATAGTTTTTTTCTGGTTGGAAATTACAAATCATGTTGAACTGACATTTCTATTTTATGAAAATGAACTCCACTTTTCTCATATTTTCAAAATATAAGCTTGTAATCTAATAAACACCTTAGCTAAAAATATACTTCCTATGTAAGCATGCTGTCAAATTCAATTTTATTCTCAAATTTCTTTATTTTCCAAATTCCCCCAAACTCCTTTTTGCTACATTGATATTAATAATGGTTCATCACAGCACGGAGCATTTTTAAATCGTTTTAAACCATATTTCAGTACAGTTTATAGGTTTCACATTTTTGCTCGATTTACAAACTTTTTTTTTAGTTTGATAATGTGCACAAACATCTATGTCTAAAAATATTTAGAGCAAACTGTTGTTTCGTCCAATAGAGAAACTATATCAGGAGAAGTTATAGATTTAACTTTAGCTTGTGTCTAAATTAATTTTTTTGTGTGTTTTAGTTGTTTATTTCTCAGTGGAAAGTGCACTTTGCGGTTTGCAAAAGGTTGTGTTCTGAACACAGGAAATATTTAAAGAAAAAGAATGCCCTGGTCTGATCTGACAAAATGTAAAGTTTTTAGGTGGAGACACTCTAATTCTACTATCTGCACAGTATTTGCAACAACATGCAAGGACAGGAAAGCTGTCCTTGCTGCAAGAGGTGAACATGAGATGGTCAAATACACACTTGTAATTACAAATATTAGGTTTTTTCTTTCTGCAAGAAGGAAAGTAATATTTGTAATTACGGTGAAACTGAGTCTACCAAAGCATATTTTTGTGCCTTAAGGGCAGTTTTTACATCCAAACCTAAATCCAATTTTAAGCTTAAAACTATTTCACAAAAATAAATGTGCAAGAATTTCAGTATCTATGGCAAAGATGATCAAGCACCGAAAACATTGGTTCTACAAAGTATTGACTAAAAGTTTGAGACACATGCATACTAAGCATTTTTAGGTGTTTTTTTTTATTATTATTCTTAAGGTACAATGCAGAAATACAGAGCAGCAGAACAGGATCTGAAAAACAACAAAGTATTTATACTAACTACTAATTCACATCTCCAGCTTCTGGTTCTTTGCAATTATTTGTAGGATAGTTTTGAATTTATAATTTTCCTTCCACTTTAAAATTATGTAGTTAATGAAAGTAACATGAGAAAATGTGAAAAGCGTCTGTCTACAATGCTCACATGTGTTAGCTTTTGTTAACTATTTATGGGATGCACTAATGGCTTCTAAAACCAAAGCCATACAAGCTCAGAACTGCACTTCTTTTGACACCAGGGTTCATAAATCTGTGCATAAACATAATAATAATGTTTATGTACCATAAACATAATATAAAGAAGACAAAGAAAAAAAAACATATTCCAGCTGACAAACAAATTTAATGTAATGGAGTTCCCCCACTGATATGCATAGCAGACATGCTCATGAGATTAGATATCTCTTTAATGCCAGAAAAAATGGGAGGGGGGGGGAAGAAATAACAGTTTGTTTTTTGTCGGAAGCAGTAAACCACATTATTTTCTCTGTGGTTCATTTGTTCCAGAAAAGGTGTTAGTATTTTGTTTATAATGTGATAAACTCTCACTGGTTGATAGAACTGCACAATATTAGTGGCAGCTGTAGGAAACAGAAGTGATTAGAAAGAGACAAACGGCGTAACGGAGGAGCATACCGCAAAGCACAAAGCATTAGTCTCCCAGGGTAAAATATTTGCTGTCTAAAAACAACTGTCAGTCTTGCTTTAGAGTTTAAAAAAAAAAGGAAAAAAAAACTGAACTGAGGCGCTTTTTTTTCCTGTTGTGGCACAGAGCTTGAAAGCTTTTCTGTTTGTGTCCTTGATCCATAGGACATACCGATAAAACATTAGACCATGCTGCTGCGTTGATGCTCCAGAGCAGGTCTGTCGAACTCATTTTCATTTCCAGCCATATTAAGATCATGAATGTCCTCAAAGGACTGGCTGTGGCAAAATGTATTGGAAAAAAATCACTTAACAGATTGTTAGAATATTGTACCTTTCTTTGGATTCAGTGAGTATTCATTTATTCTACCTTTATTAAACCAGGATAAAACTCTATGAGATCAAACATCTCTTTTACAGGGCTGTCCTGATAATGATACAGTTAATATTTATAGTATTTAACATCTTTTCACATTGGTGTAATTTGCCACTATATCATATATAATGCTACAGAAAAGAAAAGCTGCTTCATTGTAAAAAATAAAAAAATAAATTGTCTGTTAGCTTTTCACTGTGGTGTTTTGGGAAACATTTTAATCGGTTTTAGTTGGTAATGATGTAACAGCATTTATTAATGAACTGAATAGGACCACTTTTCTTTGTGAAGTGTTTCATGGTCAAATGACTTTGATAACTGCGTTAGGTTATAAGAACACCTGGGGATTCCTTCACACAAAATGTTTTCAAGAAACAAAGTGTTCTGTCAAATCCTTAAAAAAAATGTTTGAATTAAATCCTTGAGGACTGTGAAGAATTGAAATGGCAAAATTTTATTAGATGTTTGTAATACCATAGCTGTCTTCCAAATGGAAAGTTACAGAAATGTAAAGTTAAATGACAACTCTGCCACAGTAGGACACAACTTCTCAAATTGATTGTTCTTTGAAATTAGAGTATCTTTGTAACTACCCAAAACATGAACAGTTCCCCCCGCCCAAAGGTTAATACAAAATCCATCAATTAATGGTTAATTTCGGTGCAGGAAAAGGAAAAAGGGACCAAAGCAATCTGCTGCAGTTCTGGCTTCATAAAAAAACAAGTCGTACACGTTTACACATGTATGACACACAAGGTCATACGTGTTCACTCACTAACCCGCAGCACTTATTTTCTTTCTCCTTAATTTACAGTTGCCATGTATCTTCTACTGTGATAAAATCTAATTAAAAAAGAAGATAGTTCCAGAGTCTTACAAACAGCAGCATCTCTTACTGATTTAGACATCCCTATTTGATGTGATTCCCCCAATCAGATGTTGGTAAAGTTTTAAGTACGTACGGTCATGCATGACCTAAAGTTCACTGTTAATTAAATTAGCAAAGAAAAAAATAAAAATAAATAAATAAATAAATTTTATTTACAAACGCATCAATCTCTTGCGTTTGTGATTGATGAGAGGATAACAGCGCCCTGCCACTGAAATAGATCCAAATTGCTCTCGTCTTCTGGAGCTGATTGATGTATTTAGTGCAATCTGCTTCATGAATCCAGAACGGAAATAAAGCAAATAGCACAGATTGCATGTGTTGTTATGGAAGAGATTGAACTGCTTTCCTTGGAGTGCAAAGTTATATTGATACCAAGAAACAAGAGGATAATTTTTTTTCTTTAAATCAGTTGTCTGTGTCTGAGAAGTAAGAATGCAAACGTTGTTTCACTTAAAAGAAGAAAATCCCAGAGATAAAAGACGTTTGTGGTGAAAATAAAAACAGAGCCCAAATACTCTTCGGGGCTTCTTTGTATTGCGAGAAGAGTGGACAGCAGGAATGAACCAGACCACTTGAGATGTAATTCTTTGCTCCATTGAAGAAAGACTGGACATGTCTATCATCAGGACCCAAAGTGAAGATAAAAAAAGAAAACAAAAAGACAAGAGGTATTGAAAGAAAGGCATCAGCCAGAAAGAAAAAGTGCCGGAGAGAACAACGTACCGAGGGAGAGGAGTTGAGCTAGTGGAACGATATAGATTCTGCCGTGGCTGTACAACTTTGACTGGGTAATGCTGAACCCTCTGCATCTCGCATGTGGGACGGTTATTGATGGTGCCGTCATATTCGAGCAGAACATCTGTTATGAAATTCTTCTGTTCTTATTGGATTCGGTGATGGGATCTCTGCCTCTCTCCCTCACAGCTGTAGACTTGCTCCCTTATTGCGCAGCCACAGCCATCCAGGGGAATCCAGATACAGTATGCGCACAATACATGGTGCCATATGGAGCTTGGCACATGCATGCATTATTCCCCCTCACAACATTAAGGCCGCTGTTTACACATCCAGGTCTGGCCTGTAGTGGGAGTCCTTTATTGCTTTTCCTTCCCAGAAGAACTCTAGTTGCTAAACGTAAATATCACTCTTCCAAAACCCGAGTGCAAGCACAAGAGAAAAACACAGGAGTGGAAGCAAAAAGCATAGGTGGTATTATCAGTGGCTGCTGGTAAAATCCAACAGCAGATGGCTGATGGAAAGGGTTTATGAGGGGTCAGATCAGGAAACTGGTTCAGTCAAACAGAAGAACTTACGATAAAATGAAGTATAATAAATTATATAACATGGGTGGACATGATCAGGATTAAACTATACAAGTGTCTAAATCTTACAGTGGCTTCTGGTCCCAAGAATTGGGGTTTGTCGCCAACTGGAGGAGCTTTCGAAAGAGGGAGAAATGAAAGATGAGAGAGCGAGAAGGAGGGACAGCACAAGCAGAGTGAGGAGACAGAGTATAAAATTCACATGACAGGTCTGGTTATCTTGAATGCAAATGCTGGCTATGTGTTTGCTGGAGTGACACATTGGTTCTTTTATTGATAAATTGAGGGCCGCTATGCTATATTGCTACCAATACACTGCTGGAGCCTGGGTAGAGAACTCTCACTAAAAGCATAGATGATGACAGGCTGTTTAGAGCGCTCCTCATTATTCTTGCGCCTCCTGGCCCAGCACGTTTATATGTTTATGACGTCCAGGCAGTGAAAGATTCATTATTTCCGGTGTCCTTGGTAAATTAAAATGGTATGGGTGGATTTTTTTGTTGTTGTTGTTGTTGGGGTTTTTTTTTGGGTGGGAGGATTACAGAGCTCCTAGAAATATGCTTAGGCTTTTTCCACTTCTGAATATGAATTTAAAGATAGCATTTTAAGATATTCTGCCAACTACACTACAAAACACGTGACCAGATATAAATCAGTTCATGTTAGATTGCCTGTCTTTCTTCTGGACTCTTAGTAGATGACTACATAATTTCACATTATGAGGTGTAAGGATGGGAATGTTGCACAATAACGATTTTCAAAGTGGATTTTTCATGTTGATTAAAAATGTTGTAATAGTCCCTCTCATGAAGCAGCCTCCAAAGCTGATGGATATTTCCTCACACTTGGATTTGTCTAAAAGTGTAAAGTCTGCAGAGTCACTGTGTAAAATTCTCTGTTACATACATTTTTGTTGAAATGGTCACACTGTACCTCTGTGGTCTCCCTATGGTTAGAGGGACACAATGAACTGATATAGTCACACAATGTTGTCCATCAACAGAAATTGTTGTTTGATATACATTGCCTTGTGAAAGGATTCATATCCCTCAAAACAAATTCACACACATGTATTTCAACGACACATTTGTTTATGTAATTTACCCACTTTATTCTGGCAACTCATGATTGAAATCTATTTCCAACTTCCAAACCAGCATTCTTACATGAGATCATAAGCTTTATTTTTTTCTTTTCTTCCCCAACACAAATACATATTAAAAGAAAAACAAACAAAACAAAAAAACATAACCCTTTAAAAGAATGACACAATCATAGCTGCACATTCATCTTCATCAGACTGGGAGGAAGCCATGCAAAAATGGCTCCTGATTAAGTACACTACAATTTGTAGAACATTACACTCAGATGTGTATCAGTGTGTACAATGTTATAAGGTTGGTCTCTCTTTTCTTCAATACACTCACACACAACTACAGAAGCCCTGACAAGCAAATTACTTTTTTTTTTTTTTTTTTTTACAAACTCATTTTCTAAGTGTGACCAAATTATCCTTTTTTCTCACAATATCAAAACTTATCTGCAAGTAAAAAACAAAAACAATTCTCGATAAAAAAGTTTTATGTTTTTTCAGGGACAGCATTTCTGAAAAAGTGTGTGGAGGGGGAATAATACATTTGTTGTGATGTACACAATCCGACCAACGGTGCTTCTCCATCAAGTCTTTCTGACAATGAAAAACATGTATATTTGTTAAATTGGTGAAGCCACTTTCTTTTTCTCCCCCAAAAAGCAAAAGAGGGGGAAAAAATTGCTTCTACAAACCATTGCTAAATAATTAGTTGCTGTCACAAGTTTAATGAATTCTAACATGGCAGGAAGCCACTTGTGCAATAAGTCCATCCAACTATTTGTGCAAAAGTACCAAACTGGAAGAGACTTTAAAAAAAAGCAGCAACTGAGCAAAGTTGTTGGTCGCTTAAAACCAGAGTGGGCGCAAAGCATGCCAAGGATCACAGTGTGCTAAAGTCAAAACCTCTTAGCAGAGGTATTACATTAACTTCAGACCTTCAAACTTCATGCTCAGATTAGCTCAAGAATAGTGTATAGAGAGTTCATGGAATCAGTTTCCTTCGCCCAGGAAATGCATCCAGGTCTTACACCGCCAAATGCAAAGCAAAGCATCTGTTGTAGCAGTATATACCATGCATTACTGGACTCCAGAGCAGTGAAGACAAGTTCTCTGGGGTGATAAATCACGATTATCGCAAACTGCCAGATCTTGATTAAATGCAATGTGCCAAATATAAAATTTGGCAGAGGGGATAGTAAATCTGGACATATAACTTTTATTAAGAAAAAATGTTTTTGCATATTTATTAAACCTGTCACTACGTCCTGACATCATAATGTGAGACAGAACAAACAAGCTCCTCCAACTCAGTTTATCCAGGACAGAACACAGTACACCTAATTCTCTTAAAAGAAGTAAAATAATAGAAGTAGTAGTAAAATTAACATCAACAAATGTAAACATTTTAACTAACCAATATAGAAACGGGAGACAAAACGACAAGCGGCGGTTGACATTATGAAGATCAACATAACTGGTTTGTTTTCAATCAATGCTTGAGTTTCTTTAAGCTTTAGACAGAACTAAAACCCTCCTCCTGTATTTGGTTGTTTTTGACTAACCTGTGTATTCCTCTAGTTAGTACTGGGAGCACTGGGAGAAGCCAGAGTAACTTGTTTTTTGTTGGGGGTTTTTCCCCCCACAGATTATCCGTTTTATATCGTACGATCAAAACATAGTGATGATTTTTCAAAAAATACATAAAAAACATACTGCTTTATGAAGTATGTAATTTTTATTTTTTTTATTTTATTTATTTTTTTTTTTTTTACAAAAATTACATATCTCTACTTAAGATATAAGGTTATTACTCAGGCTGTTTTCTTCTTCCTCTAGTTGCAGTCTGGAAAAGAGTACTAATATATTTTGGACAATTCCACGCTCCTATTTTAATCAAAACAGTGTCTGGCGATGCCCCCTTCCAGTTACACTAAGCCTGCTTACAAACGCTGACAGCAGGGACCATAAGAACATTGATGAGGAAATTTGGCACGAAGGAACTTGGCCTACCCAAAGTCCTGACCTCAACCAGGCAGAGCACATTTGAGATGAGCCGAGTGGAGACTGCGAGTTTGATCAGTGCCTCTCTGGTTTATGGTCAGATGCTCCCACAAAACAGTTTCCTAAACTTCGTGGCCTGCTTTTTCACACATTTTAAAGCTATTATACTTGCATAAAATATGTCAACTCGTAACCGCCGCCAGGATTTTGAGACTGGGATTCCCACAGAAATCCCAATATGTGTGGAGGCAAGCATCTAAATACTTATGTCAGCAAAGTGTATAACTGAGACTGCTCCAAGGTGGAGAAACAAGGCACGACATGTAGATGTGCAACAATTGATCATCACTGCAAAGTCAAGTTGGAGGAATTTTCAAGCCCCCAAGCTGTGATGTTGATATGAAGGCATTGCATGTGAAGCTAGGAGAGGTCAAAACAAGTCATCTCCTGTTTTTACAGGATATATTTTTACAGGAAATATGAGAAAATTGCTGCTTCGTTTAGAAGTATGGGATATTCCTGAGAATATTTCTGTTAGCTTAACATTCTATCCCTACATCCGCTGCTTATTTATTTTTCTTTTTGGGGAGGTCAGGGAATGAGCAGGGAGGTGATTGCATCCTATCACACTCCATCATAATTGTTAACGTGCAGCAGCAAGTTAACAATTATAAACGTACAACCAAATAAGCAGAAGGTAGTTCAAATCCATGATTTTCAAAGTGTCGGAGCAACTATTTAACAGCCTAAGCTGCATTCGCATAGATAATTTCATGTATTTGTACAAAAAAAAGGTGTGAGGTGCACTTCTGGTCAAAATCTGAGGGTAAATGTTACAAGTATTCATATGACATACTACTGCATAGTTACCTGCTTTTATTAGTTTCAAAATAAAAAAAAGCAGAAAAATGAGTGCAGAGAAAAGAAATATACAATTTTTTGACAAATGACAATAGACAAATTACATATCAGCTCATAAGTTTTAGACAGCTCATCAAAATGAAAAAGATGTCTACAAAGAACAGATTAGTAAATAACCCCACTGCTCTTGTTGCTCACTTCAAAAATTTATTTCTAAATGCTTAAAGCAAGTGTTTTTCAGCAGACTCTTGGGAATATCTTCCCATGGTATTAAGATGGCTTTTTTTACTTTTCATGAAATCCATCCTCAAACATTTGTGTGACTCTTTGATCAATTGGAAACTTGAGGTGGTCAAAAAGAGGAACAAACTTCTGCAAAAAAATACATTTTAAGAAGGAATCAAACTAAGGTATTGATCTTACCATCTTGGTATCGATTTGATGCCGATTCTGAACTGGTATCAATGTTATCGATATTTTGGATTGAATTGCTCACCTCTAGTAACAAGCATTACTGTGTGTGTAGTGTACATAAAGAAGCCCGTCTCCCATCTGAATCAAAAAGTAGTAATCAGATGTATTGAATATCCAGTAAATCAGAAGGAATATGGATTATGTTCAGCCAGACATTTTTTGTTCTACTTTGTTTTCCTATTTTTTGGGATACAGGTTATCAGGCAGATAGTGAGAACACCATTCCCAACATCAATGTATGAGCACTGTGTAGCGACTACAACTCTAAACGGAGCTATTCTATATTTTAATTAAATGTTGAGGCACCAATAACCCGATTTCTTTTCATTGTCTGCACCGTAACGCTTAGCATTACGTTAGAAAAGAACGTATAGAAAAGAACAGCACATAACTTTATTGTCCCACAATGGGGAAATTCAGGTGGGCCAGCATCAAGATAAGTGGAAGCCTGGATATTCCAACATGTTCCTGGGCCGGGAATACAAACCCAGGACCTTCTTGCTGCCAGGCAATAGCGCTACCAACTACACCACTGTGCAGCCCATGCGCCATACATACAATTTAAATAAAACTACAAAAGAAGAAAACAAACCTTTGCAGATGTTTTTATGCGCATGGCAATGTTGCAACTATTAACCCAGTTCAAAGTAAATTACTTTAACTATACTTTTTACGTGAGTGTCATCTGAAACATTACTTTGAAATTTCAGTTTACATGGCACAGAGCATAGACTGAATAATAATAGTAATCCTGTTTTATATTGCACCTCCCATCACTCTGCATAAAATAAATATTTGCATTTGTCCAAAGCTTTTATTACATCCATATTCCTCAAAGCAATGAATGTTACTTGTGTCTATTTTATCCTATAGCCGTTCATTTTTAAAAAAATATATACTTTTGCTTGATATGCAGCTTGCTCTAAACCTCATCCCTTTTGGTTCCTGAGGCACAGCTTATAAATGAACAGTTCATTGCGTTTTTGTTTTTTTTTCTTTTCTGATGAGGTGGTGTTTCCTCTCATTGTGGGTTCTAACAAGGCTGCAGAGCTGTTTCCCCACAACCAATTAGAAAATTACTCTGCCTATGAATTACTACAGACTCAGGCTTCATCAATTACTCTAAAACAGAGAGCTTTGCTGCCTCAGCAGATTTGCTGTGACTGGGGTGGTGGCCTTATTTATTCCTCTGTGTTAACGATTGTATCATCGCCAACTGCAAATAATATTAATGAAGTATAAATATTTAAGAGGGCTGCACAGCCACAACTAAAGGAAAACAATTTTTTTTATGAACTTGCAAATCGCTCAAGGGGAGCAGTCATCATAACTGAATTAAGTTGTCAGAAAATTAAACTGTACTGATGATGAATGAACATTTAATTTGCAAAACAATCAAATTTTACATTCCAAGCTACATGAATTAACTTAAATAAATAAGACTGACGTGTCCAAATACCAAGAGCAATTTAGTGTCAGATTTGTACCTCAGATGGAAGGCCGCTGGAACTCAGTGGGACTGCAGACAGAGATTTATTTAGAAAATTGAACATCTCAAAGAGCTCCAGGAAACACTGAGGAGGAGTTCAAGGAATTTCTGCATGGAACAGCAAGCACACATGTGTGTGTGTAGCCTCATGTAAGGGAATGCTGATGCTTATATTTTTAGGTCTTTGCCCTGGGCAGTTGTGCTACCCTGGTCCTGTGCTTTACGTATGCATTGAGGCATACAAAGAGAGGTGAATAGTGAAAGGAGGTGTGTTAGGGATGCACAGAGTGAAACAGTGAATTCTGAAGGCGCTTACGAATGAGAAGAGGAG
The DNA here is from genome assembly GCF_000485575.1 of Poecilia formosa. Classification (NCBI taxonomy): domain Eukaryota; kingdom Metazoa; phylum Chordata; class Actinopteri; order Cyprinodontiformes; family Poeciliidae; genus Poecilia; species Poecilia formosa. The sequence goes on along the minus strand of NW_006799944.1, from coordinate 2,482,894 downwards.
ATGTTGAACCTACAGTCTATCCGTGCCTCGCTCTTTTAGAGGTGAGCTCCAGGTTAGTATTCAGCAGAGGGCGTCGAGCTGAAGAGCAGCACTCATTGACCAGCAGACCCCAACTCACAAGGACCCTGCAGGGCCCCCAGCAGCTGTGGGCGGACGTGCTGCACAAACCCAATGTTGGGTCTCTTGTAACCGCACCTCAAGCTGATCTGCAGCACACAGAGAGCGAATAAGATGGATGGAGGAGGAAGTGCATCAAGGGAAGACGGAAGGAAAATTTTCAACTCTAAGAGATAATGAGTGCCGGAGTAAAAAATAAATAAATAAATGCAAGCGGCGGTGGGTGATTTCTTATAGACTGTGATTAGAGAGTGAGGCTATGTATGCACAGAGTGGAAGTGTATAATGTATTCATGTGTAAGTTACTAAAGAAAGGCAGCACATAACAGATAGCTATGAAAAGGAATGCAAAAAACAACTACAGAAAAACTTACAAGTAGGCTGCACTTTTTTCTGTCTTGTATCTCGAAGTCAGTTTTCTGGAATCTAGCTCACATTTCTTTTTGAATGTTGATGAATGTGATGAGCACCACATTTCATGAGGCGTAGATCTCTGCTATGTAGATGCACAACTCAGTTGGGATAATCTGTGGAAAGGACAACTAGTGTGAGCATCACAAATCTGATCTTCATTTAGCAAGAGCAGTGAAGAGAAAGCCGTAGTTCAAAGAAAGCCACTAGAAGTCACATTCAAAATTTCTCCACAAGCCGTGCTGGGGACAGTCCTAACGTGGAAAAATGTGTACTGGTCAAATAAAACTAAAGCTAAACCATTTGGAACAACTTGCAAAATACAAAAAACTCAGCACATTATTCTGAAAACGCTTTTCCAACTGTAGCCTGCAACAGCGGCAAGAAAATACTGTGGGGACAGAGCAACCTGGTCATAGTTGAATGGAGCTAAAAGGGTAATCCTTAAAAAAAAAATCTTTAGAGTTGCAAAGACTCAACTGTCCAAGTTTTTTTATGATTGGAAATATTTTGAGACAGTCATATTTTTCCATCTTGTAAGCTGGTGAAACATATAGGAGCCTTATTTCAGCTACTGCTTGGCAGTGTGTCTGGGGAAGGGCAATACTTTTTACTCTATGCACCACAACAGACTCCATCCACTCTGGCACTTTCTTTGGCATCTCAGTGAAAGGAATTGAAGCCATAGAAATTATGATAATGGAAAGTTTGGCATCTTAGTATTGATAATTCATTACCCATAATCAACTGAATAACAAAAAAATTTTTCAGAAAACTAAAAAAAAAAAAAAAGAAAAAAAATACAGTTATGTAAAATGGAGTTTTTATCATTCATTTTCAATAGTTAAGGAACATAAATTTTACAAATTAGAATTCCTAAAGTCATTAAAGGGGACATATGCAAAATCCATTTCTAAGGCCTTAAATACATTTTGTTTTGTCCTTGCAGTCAGTGCAGAAAAGTTTGGTTTAGTTTTAGATGTTTATGAGATATTCTTCAAAAAAAAAAAACATGCATGTTACATTCACATGCTATTCCGTGCTGCTTAATCACAGAGAGCTACAGCTGTTAGTTTGACAAAATATGTTTTTAGGGGTCTGAATATTTCTGCTAGGCCATGTCAGCGATTTTGTCTAGTCATTGAAAACATTAAATAAATAACACACCAGAAATATTATTCGTTCACTCTCTTGGACATTATTTTAAAATAAAGGATACAAAAAGACAAATATTTATAGATTTTCCAACAGATAGGAATAATAGTGCATTTCCTAAGACATTAATGCTTAACTGGAGAAGCCACAAACTACCTTTACAGTAAATGGCTGTTTTCACTCAGCAGGATGCTGACCTTTCTGTGCTTCAAACTAGCATCACTGAAGTCTTTCCCCCACTTGTCCCCTTTCCCACAGTTCCCCTTCTCGACTCCTTTGCTCAAATTCCTACTCCATTTCTGCCAGAGATGTGAGCATCGGTGGTGAGGACAGCCATGAGAAGAGACGAGGTGAGGTGACAGGCCTGAACAAAATGAGACATCCTTGCCTCAGGCTGTGTTTACTTAAATATGATGTGTAACAAAACTGCATCGTCTATCTATTGTTTTTCTCATTATGCTTGCATTATTTCTCTCTGATTAACCTAAAATGTCAGTATGACCAAGTATAACATTTCTTTTAATTCATTTTACTGTGTGAGATTAACAGAATTACATCCCCTTCAGACGTTACAGATGCCAAAAAAAAAAAAAAAAGGCTTCTTGGTGAAATCTGCCATGTTGCTGCTTTAACAAGGAGCCTCGCATGTGGATCTCCCCCTCTGGGTGCATTTTAGAAAATATGACATTCTTCAAAACATTTTGGCTTTGAAGGACAAATGAGATTAGCCTTCTGTGAGACGGAGAGGAAGTTTTGAACCTGTACACAGAGGAGGAAGGTAATGTTTCCACGGAAAGATGGAGGGGAGGGGTGATTAATAAGGGAGGTCAAGTGGACAGAAAGACTGAGCAATACACTGGTTGATGCTGGCAGATAATGGAGAAGATAATAAGACAGTAATGGACAAATGCAAAGCTGATGAAATGTTTCCAAAGAAATGGGGCCTCCAAATGCTTCCTGTCAACAAATGTATTGATGTTCATGTCGTTTGTCATGGTTTTAAGTGAGCATTTAGGAGCAGACGGGAAGATAAAGAGTCATTATTTTGGCAACATTTCATGGTATTCAAACTTTGATGTGTTTGGTGTTTTGTCCTATTTTCATCTACAAGAAGCAAACAAAAGTGTGTGTTCCAGCAAAATCAAAATGCCATAAAGTTAATTTTTCATTTGTTGCCTATAATTTCCTGCTAAAAAAAATACAAAAATATTAATGACTCTGCCTGCACATCTTGCTTTTGACTAATTTCCATTTCAGCAAATGTAAACTACTGCAATGTTTTTTAATGTTTTTTTTTTGTTTTTTTTTTCAAAGTAGCCAGTAAGTCAAACATTTAGCCATAACTTTTACTGCACTTTCTAAAATTCTTCTTATTCCTTGAGCTTTTTCACATTTGTCACATTTATGCGTTTATTTCAGTAAGTTTTTTTTGTGATGGGCCAACACAAAATGATTAAAAGGTGCACAAAAACGGATGATAATTTTGAAAAATAAAATAAAAAAATCTGAAATGTGGTCTCCAGGCACATTCGGTTCAACACTTTTTAGAACCATTCTTTTCTGCTGCAAATGTATTTATTAAATCAAATGGCGAACAGATGCTATGTAAACAGAAATGTTCCAGTCTTTCTATTGGATTTAAATCTGAACTTTGAATTGGTCAATATACCAATTCAAATGGATATAATTGAATTTACTTTAATTTGCCCCAGTTACAAGTTGTTTCCCTCCAATTTTGCATTGCATGTATTTTTCCAACAACTTGGTAGCCTTTCTATCCTCAAAAAGAAAATGTAATCACTAAAATGTTATTTCCCTCTGTCTTGGTTGTTATGTGCCTTATAAGGGGGATGTGTGCTTCTAACTTCTAAGGCTTCTTTACAGTAAAGGTTCCTGCTCTCCTTCCAGGCTCTGCCCTGCATCACACCAACCCACGCCCCACCCCCACTGCATGCAGGTCTAATGAGTGGAAGAACAGAAAAGAGAGCTATTGCTGACGTTAGCGGCTGAGCATTAGCCTGGACCAGGCCCCATGCAGACCCACTTATCTGAAAATCACCTGTGTTCTGCAGACAGTAAGGTCAATTATGTTGGAGCTAAACCAGTACCTCTCTGAACAAATCAGGGCGTAACGTGACCATCCGATTAGCCGGTTCCCTATCCAGAAAGAGTTCCTGTTATTTTATTGTCTTTATCTGCTTATAGAGGATAATCTTGTTGGGCTACAATGTTTTTTTTTTTTTTTTTTTTAAGATATAGTTTTGTCCTCACTTGCCCAGCAGGTTCAAATGCCACCAGTGGAAAAAAAGGAAGCAGAGGTGTTTGATGTTTATTTGTGTTTGAGTGTCTGTGTTGTTGCTGCAAATCATTAGTTTCCTCTGCCTGTTTATTTCAGCTTAGCAGTCACAAAATTCATGTATGGGTTTATGTAGTATTTTTCCAAGAAATGAAGTCCATGCCACTATTGGAAACTTGTTTTATTTAAGCTCATGAGGCTCATCAGAAAACGGAAGTTCCTCCAGAGCTTCTTGTGTGGGCTGCTTCTGATCCAGAGTCTGGTTTAAACTTTTGACTTTTTGCCCTTATTTCCAACATTGTAATAGAGTTCCCTCTAACACAGAGGACCACGGCGCTGATCTGGACAACAGAGGCAGAGATAACAGTGACATGACATTATGTCAAGTAATTTATCCTTAACTTGCTGAAAGGACTGACAGTTTAAAGAGCCTCTTATTACGGTTTCACCGCCTTCCCATTCATCAAGATTATTTGCATGAAAGTGAGCCTGTCTGTTCAGATAAATGGACTCCCAGGGAATGTTTGATGTTGGACCTATAACACTTTCTTGCAACTGAAGAGATGATTTTAAAATAACCTACATGGCCTAAAAAAAGCTACCTCGGAGACAAAGGAAAGTAATCGGCTCGACGGTGAATGAGCCATGCCTCATTGTGTTGGTGCTTTCACTTGAGCATGTGCACCTGTGTTCAAGCCTGTGTCTGTTCTCCTGTAGTGGTCAACTCAAATTACACACTCCATCATCTGCTCTCTTCAGCCAGCAAGCTCATTTGGAAATGAGATTTGAAACAGCAATAAATATAGAATTATGTTGGAAAGAAGGGGAGAAGAGGGAGTGATTCTGAAATTATTTTGTCAGGGGCTGTTCCAGCTCACTATGGGCGTTTGGGAAGAGCCTGACAGACGTAATGGCGGTGACTAACGGCTAGCCAGTTTTTTTTTTTTTTGTGTGTGTACTCAGGCCCCCCTTCGCTGAAAGCAGTATTTTCTCCACAGTTTGAAATCCTTTTTTTTTCTTCCCTTCCTGGATAATTATCCATTGTAGATGCCCATTCTCAGATAATGACTGCATCGCCACTGAGCTAGGAAATTAACAGGGAGCAAGAGTGCTGCAAGCACAATGGAAAGACTGCCCCCTGCGTCAGCACTCCACTAATTTTAAACAAGGAAAAGGGGAAAACTGTTGTTAGCACTTCCCTCCTGCTTATAAGGAATAACATAATTTCATTTTGTGTGTGTGATACAATCTAAAAGGAAGAGTAAAGAACAAATAATGCATGAGGTCTACAGTTAGAGTGAATGGCAACAGTGCCCCCTTGTGAAACAGATTTGCAACTTCTTTGAATAAAGACAGCAACTCAAGATTTGCAGTGACTCCCAAGTTTTTTTTTTCTCCACAGTAGGTAGCTGATTTGTGTAGTTCAGCTCCATACAGTAATCACACTGTAGTCGCTAAAGCTGCACTGAAAAGGATAAAGTGATCAGAAAAGATCATGGCTGTTGTTCAGAGGCTTTATTTTAAACCACAACCTCAAATGGATTAAAAAAATAAGTACATTAGCATGCAAAGTGAAATCGCCGTTGCAGCTGTTGCAACATTTTTATGAGTGCAGTTTCGCTTAACATTAGCTTTCTCTATAATTGTTGATGAAAGGATAGGGGGGCAGTTTTCTTACAGCTCTGCCCCTTTGCAAGCAAAACTCGGGTTACAATTTATTTATTTTTTTTTTTTTTTACGATTTTTATTTATTTAGATGTTTTTATCTCGGGTACTAGAGTTGTCTAAATGCTTAACACCATCAATTTTTAAAGGAGACTTAGCAAAGCAATAAAACTGTCACAGCGAACAAACTCCACCTAACGAGATGCTGGACAAAAACATTTCAAAAGAAATTGACTATCGGTGTACTCTGCTATTCTGTTCACGATGCCCGACTGCGCACCTCGACGCAATTTATGGCCCTGTTACACTCCATATAATCCCTATTAGCAGATGCTTAGGACTTCTCAAAGCGGTTAACTGTTGTTAGCCCCTGAAACGTTAAACACCAAGGGAGATGGATAACTTTATATGAGCACTTTATGGTATGCAAATCACACCTGCAGGGCAAAACGGGCAGATGATGGCATCTTCATCAGAGACCTATCCACACTCCATGCGTCTCCACTTCACCTGTGTCTCAAATGCTCTGCAATAAAAACTTGCGCTGTTTATTAAGCTCTTAGACCTTAATATGTTTTGTGTGGAAGTCCGGTTTCTGAAATATGGCTTGAAAGTAGAAAGAACAAAGCTCCTAACAAAGATGCGCTGTGTGACGTTCATGTCCTACCATTAACCTTTGAGGCTTTCAGGTGTGGGAGGGATCGGGAAGTGTACCGAGCAGGAGATGTGTGCGTAATTGGACCTCTGCTTTTATCTGAAGTCACCTAATCCTTTTTCGTCTTTGAAGACAGAGCTTTGGCTCTGAGCCCGACACCTTCAGCTTCGCGAGTGCGTTGATGAATTAAAGCCTCATCAAGCTGTGGCTTTAAAGAGTTGAGTGGGGCTACACTAAATCAATACTAATAACTTCTTCATGCATTTGTGCAAGGTAGGGGAGGAGGCCTGGCGACAACAGAATTCTACGCTCTCAACTTTTGACACTCATCTGGTGTGTAGGTCACTCCGACGACTTCATTGTCCTCATCCAACCTGACAGACTGCTGCTCTGCACTTTGACTGCTTGATTTCAGACTCATTTATATTCTACCTTTGAAGGAAATCTTGGTGGAACTAAACTGCCTTTGCTCGCACAGAACAGCCATCACCTCTCTGAAGTGAGCATCTGTATGTGAATCTACAAACAGCTGCAGGGTTATTTCTTCAATCCAAATGCAAGGCTTATGCTGTTGCAGAAGAAGTTGGGTAGTATTAATCAAACTGTTGAAGACTGTGACCAGGTTTTTGGGGTTAGAAGAGAGAATATAAGGGGCCTTCATAGCTCAAATAGTGACTAATTATAATCTGGAAAGTGGAATGCCATCAATCAGCAAACTAAACACAGAACCATGAAGTGGATGGGCCACACAGCAGCAAAAGACCACACAGGGAGCAGCTATTATCAGCTACGAAGAGGCTACAATTTGCAGAAACTCACCAGAAGTGAACAATAACCAATTGGAAAAATGTTGACTTGTTGGATGAGTCTCAATTTCAGCTGCAGCTTTCAGAGGATGGAGTCAGAATTTGGGGTAAACAACATTTGGATTCACTCTGCCTTTTATCAACAGTCCAGTCAGGAGATTTTATGTTGTGGGACGCATTTTGACCCTTAGCACCAACTCATTATCGTTTAAACACCACAGACTACTACAGTATTACTGACCTTGTCCATCCTTTTATGCCATCATGTGATGGCTACTCCCAGCAGGACAATGGACCATGTAACAAAACTGAAATGAGCTCAAATTGGTTTCTTGAACATGACAACGACTTTACATCAATGGCCTCCACAGTCAGGGCATTCTAATCCTGAATACTGAATTAACAATTCTGCAATGAGCACAAAGTTTCCCACATTTAGATGGACAATAGTCTCCAAGGAATGTATCTGGAATCTTGTTAAATTCATGCTACAAAGATCTAGGGCAGATCTGAAGGCAAAGGAAGATCCAACCTAGTTCTAGGAAGGTGTATCCAATAAAGTAGCCTGTGAGCATGCATTGACGATGAGCTTGTTAAAATAGTTTGACAGCAAACTTAAGACATTAGGTCATTGTCTTATTTATGTTTTATTCAAACTCACAACTCAAGTCTGTGTTAAATCAACCCATTACAAGGCTACAAAAATAACCCACATTGCACTGTTTATATCCGAGCAGGATTTAGCAATTATAAAAATTCTTAAAATTCACACATATGGAATAACGACCTCTAAAAAGAACATCTATGTTTCGCATTTGGTATCACTAACATTCATTTAGTGAGCTTCACAGGAAGAAATGCTCAAACAGGTCAACATGCAGGGGAATATCCTGTTTTCTGTTGTGTAGCCCAGCTCTCAGTGGAGTAATGATGTACTGGGGTTCAGAGGGCTGCCCTGCCCCTTCTGTACTGGCAGCGTAACTCAAGGCCCCTATGGTGCCTGACTCCCTGACTCGTGTCCCCTGCTACAGCGGCAGGGAATGAAACAGCCATACATCATAAGGCCAACTGTGTCCTCTGAGGCAGTGACAGACAAAGCCAACAGAATCAATAAAGCCTTAGCTCAAGCCCCACTTCTCTGCACTCAGACCTCTTTCCCTTCTTTTTTTCTGTCTCAAACCCTGCCTCTCTTTTTCCTCACAACCTAAATTTTATGTCCAATTTTCTCTGCGGTTACACCATTTTTCAGGTGACATCATTTTTCCGTGTAGGGACTACAACTAATGTCAATATTATCTGTGTCTGCCCTTCGCTCAGTCCTCAGCGAACATGCTGAAACAGAGTGCGACTGGCAGCCTTGACAGGAGATGAAAAACAAGAGAAAGCAGCACTTCAGAAAGAAAGAAAATACCAAGGTCTGAAGATTACCGAAGGCCATTTAGCTTGTTAGTGCCTAGGCACCCACATCAGACAAATGCATACTTTGTTGTTTCACTGGGGCTGAGTGTTTCAAGTTGTGTAGGGGTGAAAGTTCCCCAAATTGACAATTTAAATGATGGAGGACCTTTGTAGCAACCCACAAACCATTTTAGACAGCGGTGGAAATGCTGTTAGAGAGATACGGGCAACACAAGGGAGTAGTTTGCTGTAATTAAACTGGAGCGTCAAAGTTAGCGCTGCTTGTTTACAGCAAAGGAGAAAATAATTCTTTTGGCATACAAGTTTAGGTTTCATTGATCAATGTTGATTATTGTAAGGATATGATCCAACTGAGACTTGACTCCATTACGGGAAATAATACTTCCACCTTTTCCTGGAAAAAGTCCTAAAGCTGTATGCCACACTATTTCTTGTCTTGACATATATGCTGGCATATCTAAGGAATTGCATCCTACCTGGCAATGCTTGAAGAAATAAAACACACTTTGTGAAACTTCAATATGTATAACAGTTAGAGTGTGAATATGGGTTTTCATTTTTGTGTGTCTGTATGTTAAGGTGAAATTTAAAATTCTGCGATATGCTGTGTCAGGATTGGGTACATTTCTTTTAAAATTTGCTGAGAAATGTTGAGTGTGGAGACTCATTTACTCTGTATGGTGAACTCATGTCAAGTTCAAGAAACCAGTTTGTGATGGTTTGAAGATGGGAACACAATGGTCATAAAAGAAAATGGTCGTCAATGGTTTAGGTTTTGGTACTGAGAGATCCAAAGTGAGTGAAGAAACCATCTGTCACACCATCACCATCACCCCCTACCAGCCTGAAACTTGAATACAAGGATGCATGAATACACGTTTCCATGTTTTACACAGAATTCTTAGTCTAAAAGCTAAATTCAATGGACAAGACCATATTTTTCAGAGCCATCAATGTCAATTTTTGTTCACTCTCTGCAAATTGCATCCTCCGTGTGCTGCTCCCAGCTGACAGAAATGGCATCCAGTTTATTTTTATCCGGCTGAAACCCATATGCTACAAGGATCAACAGGGTATGCATTCAAAGATGGCTCAAGATGGTTATTTGTGCTATTGCTAGGTTTCTATCACTGCAAAGCCATTTACCCATTTTCAGCTTACCTCTGACATCAGCAGAGCATTTTCCTCCATGCAATTGCTGCTCAGTGCATATTTTCTTTTTCTCTCTAAACCTAAGAGATATCTAAATGCACTTAGTTGCTGCCATATGACTGGTTGGTTTGTTTACGTTTTCTTTTATTTTTTTTTAATCTAATTTGGTGTTGGCTGTTCAAAATTCTCAAGCTGTTGTAAGATTATCTTTTATGTTCCTTAGCTTTAGGTTCAGCTCTTTCTTTCTCTGATGTATTTGTTTTTCTCTCAGAAGACGGCCCCTGCCAATTCAGGTGTAAAAAGATACCTGAGCTGGCTGTGGTGCATTCTTGAAAGAAACCTAATGAAGGTGGTTGGAACCATATACAGTATGACATGTGACACTCGTGCCAAGATTCTTTTTCAATATGTCCAAAAATATGTGGCAGCGATAAGCTAAAATCCAGTGCCTCTTTCCTTCTCTGTGATGTATTTATTTTTCTTTCAGAAGACGGTCACTGCCAATTCTATGGAAAGGAGAGGCCTGAGATGAACGCAGTGCAGTCTTTCTTTCTCAGCATGGCCATCTCATAGATTAGAACTGAGAATGCCTTGGAGGATTACGCTTTGGCATGCATCAAACAGAAAACTGGACAGTTGTCATTTTGAAACAACTAGCAACATTTTCATAGCAGACTAAGTCAGACCAGTATGAAAGCCTTTAAAGAGACATAAAATAATATATGTAATTTCATAGGGAAGCAGCAATCTGTGATATGTGGGAAGAAATGTGTTAATTCAAGAACTACATAGCCAACTGCTAAAAGATGTCAAAAAAAAAAAATTTTAAAAACTGAGAACGTGGGAATGAGTACCATTTGGGTTTTTTCAAAACGGGTAAAAATGTGGCTGCACTTCATGCGAACATTCTGTAATGGATATTTTTATAGTGATGAAGAATGACTATATTGGGAAATTCTTTATTTTCAAAGCCAGGTTTATGTTTTTGTAGTATTTTACCTCTACGGTTCACAAAGATACGTAGTTCATTTGCGTTCTTGAGAGTACGGTACTTTAAAAAAGTAGATTTTAAAATGCTTGGGTCCAAACACAATGGCTTCAGTTTACCTTCATTTAAAGTGCATATTTAAGGTTCTTTTAAATAGTATAAAGTTATTTTCTGAGGTCAAATTGTATATCTGGTTGCTGTATTTGGTCTCTAATTAGCTAGTGAATGTTTTAAAGTAATAATCAACCAAAACGCTCCTTATTCTGTATTTTTGCCATACTATAAATTATTTTTTTTACATTTTGTTTTCATATTTCTACCTTTGTGCGATTTTACATGTTTCAATCTGCATCAATTTGCTACTTGTGCACCTCAATTTCCCCACTGAGGGGCAATAAAGAATATTTCTATTTCTCTTTCCAAAGAATCAAAAACATGGAGCAGATAGGAGGGCAAAGAAGGGAAGAGGAGAGAAAGAAAGATAATGGAAGAGGAAAAAAAAACCCAGCATTGATTGTCTTAAAATGGTAAATATTAATTCAAGTTGCCCACATGCCACTTGGAGCTCTGAAACTATTTATCCTGAACTAAGCTGTCGACCTCTACACACTTGGTATTTAAGTAACAATAAAAGTTGACTGTGGAATAATTAAGAAAGAGAAAATGTCACAGCTGGACTTACTGCAGAGGTGGCATCCTGTGCAGTCTGCATGCCAAGGTGCTTTATCTTGAACAACTGTGGACATAAAGGTGATTGCAACACCTGAATTCAATGATTTGTGTGGGTGAGAGAATACTTTTTTCTATTTGATTTTTATTATTTTTATGAGATGGAATTTAAAGGTCAACATGTACTTTTGTACTAAGAAGTTCTCAAGACAGTGTGACGCATTTTGCAAAAAACACCAGTCAAAAGTTTGGACAGGTCGACCTTTTAAAAATGACCAAATAAAATTTTCTGAGCTTTAATTGGAACACACAAGTTTCATCTATAAGAGATAGATGCATTTAAATTGATATCTATTTTTTAAATCAATTTTCTTTTTATCATATTTTCAGTTTGAAAGCTCCTTTGCTGTATTTTCAGCAGTTTACTTACTGCTTGAGTAAATTGCTGTTGTCAATTTACTTAAGGAGAATACATTATTCAGTTAAAAAAAAAAAAAAACAGTGTGGATGCCAATTTTGAGTCGGAACTGTTCCCATTTGGGATTTGTACAAATACTGTGTTCCCCTGAGAATTACTTAAGTCAAATACTTGACAGCTCCTTTCTGGAGGCATTTTCTTCTGAGCGCCACTCCATCCTGATTATAGGAGCTTCTGAAAGCAAACTGTTAATCTGCTAAGTGTAATAATTTTATGCTGGCAACCTCTCAGACCCAACTGAATATTTTATAGTCTTAATTTGATTTTGAGTATAAGCAATCATCAAGTGAATTTCTGCAGAGAGGGAGAGAGACATTAAAGTCACTATGTTCAAGCCAGCTTTCGAAGAATGTAAATTGTTGTTTTTTGCTAAATAAAAAAAACAGTGTGTGTGTGTGTGTGTGTGTGTGTGTGTGTGTGTGTGTGTGTGTGTGTGTGTGTGT
>NW_006799944.1:2467463-2470614 GCF_000485575.1 Poecilia formosa | reverse complement strand
TGTGTGTGTGTGTGTGTGTGTGTGTGTGTGTGTGTGTGTGTGTGTGTGTGTTAAAGCACAAAAATGCAAAGTTCAATATAAATTTGCTGTCAATATAAACCTAATGTAATACGGATTGTGTTTATGCAGTAATTAAACCAGCTATAAAATCTATTTCGCAAATGTTTACCTCACTTCTGCGACTTCTGAGACCATGTATCACATGAAGTGCTAAACAAATTCTTTTGAATAAGATAAAATCCTAAGAAAATGTTTCTCTGAACCATGCTTAAATATTTGCAAAATGAGGCACATAGGTCTTGTCTCTGTTTGATCCATCTGAAAGACCCTGCTATCATGACTTAAATATTCACCTGCCAACATGCAAAAGATCATTTGTGTAAATATATTAAGTAGGGTTATGTAAAAATTATGGATTGTAAAGTTAGAGCATACATGCTTGGCATTCTTTGTGAAAAAAAAACATGCTCAGTTTCAGCTCATTTCATACTTCCTGTTAAAATATTTGTTTAAAAATAGTACAAAAAAAAAAAAAAAACTTTTCTATATGTGCACCTGCACATGTATGGCTCTTGACTGTGTTTTGCCTCTGGCCATGTTCCAAACAAGGGTTGATGCATCTCCAGCATGATCAACAGCGTTGCGTCTGGTGTTTTTATTCCACAAAATATTGATTTGCATCCCTGAGTTTATATCTGTGAGTGTGTTTGTGGGGGTGACTAAAGATGAGCAGCAAAATAATGATAGGCCAAGCAAAGAAATCATGTTCTGGATGAGTGAATCTGACATAAAAAGTCAATTGTTTTCTGCAGCTCACTGTGACGGCTTTAGCCTAGAAAGCACAAAACTTATGTGGGTTATAACTGCAGTTCATTTACTTGGCAAACATTTCTCAGTCAGTTTTTTTTTTTTTTTTTCCCCAGAATTTCAATTTTAGTGGCATACAGGAACAGTGATTATATTGCACCGCACATTTATTGGCACCCTGTGGTAAGAATGTATATGACGACTAAAATCACTTTTTGTTGCAGGAGCAAAATGTCATGCTGAAAGTTTTTGAAGCTCAGAGGAGAAAAAAAATCAATTATTTATTAAATTTTTTTAACTGTCTTGTCAGAGCTTCCAACAACCTTCAGTATTTATTTTCCATTTGTTTTCAGGGAACCAAAATGTATAAGAACTTTTTTACTAAGCAGCTGATGATCTGGATTCTGGGGTTTAAATATTACATCACACGAGTGTAAATTTTTCCTGCATTTCCAAATGGGAAAGGCAAGAGAATAAGTAAGACATTTTCCTACTGAAAGTAACAAAATTAAAAAATGTTATTAACCATTGAAATTACCCGCAACTGCAAGGAAAACCCCAACCTGAACCCAGCACCTAAAACCACTCAGCCATTCTGACCTCTAGGTATGTGTGACATGCCTTTGCATGCAGCATTCGCCTTCGTCTGATTAAATTTTTCATGAAAAGATGGGAATTTACTCTGTTGGCAAAACGTAGCTGGAAGACGTATTGATGTAAGAGAGGTCCCAATAAGTTTAGCACTGGTAATTTTGTGGGGGAAAAAAACTCAATAGTCTGGAATCAATGTACTCAAATAAAAGGCTGGATTTTTGTAAGCAAAAAAGGGGAATTTACATCTATATATACATTTTTTTCCAATTCAAACATACATACATAAAACATTCAAACTACTCTACTATGTGAAAGTATACCAAGTACTGATAAGCTTATCGGCTGTGCACAGAAATGTTCTTGTTTTTGTCATGATCTCACTCTGAAGAAAGGTTTCACCACACTAAGCTGCAACATAAAAAAGGTAAATATTGTTACATAGAATTGATATGACATAATTTAAATACTCTTTGGCCTCACCTGAAATTACATGCTAGTATCAAGCTCAGAAACACCGTTAAGCACAGACACAAACAACTGGCTGTGTTCCCGGCTGCTGATTACATATCATTACCCAGTCTAAAGGGCAGGATATCGTTTCAAGACAAATTGGCACACCAGGAACACCAAAGGAAGTCTTTATATCTCCAGCAAACAAGCCCGAATGGTAATGAGCAACAGTGTATTTTTACTCACAGCTAGAAACGGAACTTCAAACCTTATTCTTCTTTGTATTTATTCGGGGAGACGACAACTTTAGATTTTTTTGAATTTTGATGCAGCACTTGTTGAGATTTTTGAGGCAAAAGATTAAAACAAGAAACAAGGCCAGACAGTAAAAGAGGACTGAGAGTTGAGAGATGAAAATAACAAGCGAGAGAAAGACAGGCACGCGGGAGAACATAATAGATACAGACAGATAAAACAAGAGCTGAGGCAGAGAAATAGCTGGATGTGCTCGAGAGTCGAAATGGGTATTCTGCAGAGACTTCTCTCTAAGGGTTATAACCTCCACACTACTATGATAAGGCTTTGGTGAACTCTACTGAAGTACAAGTAAAACAAAGCGCAACAGACCTTCAAACTTGGCAGGCAGCAAAAGATGAGCTACTTTTAAACTAAATGTGTGAATTAGTTGGAAATCTCCCTGTAGCTCAGAGAATAGACTTTAAAATACTGTTGTTAGTTTATCAGCCACTGAACTGGCTTAGCATCAAAACATACTAAAGATCTGTTGCATCAACCTTCCAGACCACTCAGTTCTTCTGGTTCTGTTCTACTCTGCATCCCCAGAATCAGAACCAAACATGGAGAAGCAGATTTAGTTTCTATGCGCCACAAATCTGGAACAAGCCTCCAGATAACTGCAGAACAGCCGAAACACTGAGTGCCTCTACAGTGTAGAGACACCAGGTGTAAAATTGTAATGTTTACTGGGTTTTCTCAATTGCTGACTTTACAAAAACATCTAGATTTTATTTTATTTCTTAGCTAAACTGGATTTTATTTAGGAGTTTCATAGTAAAGGGAAAAAATATAATAACCTCTTCAGATTTGTATGTGTACACTTAAAAAAAAGATTCCCTTTTATATCCACTTCATAATTTTGTACTTCTTTAAAAAAAAAATCTAAAAAAAAAACATCCTAAAATTTTTGCCTTTAAAGATTTTGCTAAAAAAATAAATTTGCTTTTTTATGTTTTATTTTGGCTTTAACTTGTTTTTTTTTTTTATTTTCTACTAAACACAA
>NW_006799944.1:2343273-2467416 GCF_000485575.1 Poecilia formosa | reverse complement strand
ATACTCAACCTGCATAAAGAATGCAGGGCTTAAAAGTTTGACCAGGGATGATGAGCTGCTGTCTTTATCCATGTAGAGACTGAAGTCATTTCCTGGCAAGAAAAGAGAAATAGAAGGTGAACCAAGGTGAAAATGAAAAGAATGTGGTTAAAAAAAGAGAAAGAGAACAGCTGATTTAAATAGGAAAATAGCACTGAAATAATGCACAGCAAATAAGACATGTAAATATGAGATGACCAAGGCAAAAAAGAAAAAAGAAGAAGAAACAATGAGAGGCAGGATGAGCCGGGGAGGTGGATGTTCAGAGTGAAGTGGGAGGGAGTTCAGGAGGGGAGGAAACAAGGATAGACAGGAAAGAAATGGAAGGAGTGTGTTTATGGAGGAATGTGACAGTGTTCAGTGGAAGGAAGGTGGGCCGGTCTGATTGTGACATACCCAACGGCTGTTAACAGAGTGACGAGTTGACCAACAGAGAACATCAGCAATAAAGGCAGATATCTCTTTCTTTCTTTTTTTCACATTAGCTCTCCAAGTCTGCATCCAGCTAATGGGTGTTTGTCCAGAGTGGCAGCAGCACCGATCGCTATTGTGAGGGCACACAGATCATAATGGAGGTAAGTCAGTTCTTCGGGGACTTGAAGGTATGGTTGATTGACTGGATTTAAAATGGAATAAATCGTTACAGAGTCTGTTTGTTTCCAGCTTGTTAGTTGCTCAAAGTTTTCTAACATTAGAGTCCTCCTAGCTCTTTGCTGCTTTCAGTGTACAAATTGTCAGAATCGCTCTTTTTGATTTTTAGCTGAACTTTAAGCTCCTTATATTAATTATCAAGAACCCAAAATGAAGCTTAGTTAAAATGCCTCATTATTTACAGAAACCTCAAATGTTTTAACCATGAATTAGAATTTAGCGCATTTTCCTGCTGTTAAATACTCCTGCTTGCTGTGGTAAATCACAACGAAAGAAGGAGGAAAAACGACAACAATGTCATACCTGTGTTCAGCAAGGAATACGTTCAGACACGTAGGGATTTTGAAGTGCTCCACATTGTGACAAAGTGTGTGGGTAAGTAAAACCCACTTGTTTAGGCTTGTCCTTCCACGGTCTGGTCTGTAATATTACGTAGAGTTAACCACAGGGAAGGGACAGAATCACAAGCATACAGAGGCAGACATGTTGTTTTCTTTAACTGTAGAGTTCAAGAAGATATGAGTATTTTATTTGCAAAATGGTCTATTCCTCATTTCTACACACAATTTAAGCCTTGAGCTTCATTAATGTAGGAAATGACAATCAGTGTAAGCTGTAATGACCTACTAAAGAAGACCTAAAATAACTGTCCCAGATAACCAAACATAGCATCATCCTCTCATGATTGAAGGCTCTGTCAGGGAAGTGCAGCATCCCCTGATCTCGCTGAGGCTAACCGTAATTTGATATAAACGTTTTCTGCTAGGATTTGCACATCCTATAAACTCAAACACCAGTTCCTCCCGTCTGGTAGAAGACTCCAAAATGCTAAACTAACTTGCAGAGTTTTTTGTGCAGTTTACAATTGGCATCACGAAGGTCCTTTAGGCTTTGATTTTAGAGCTGAGGACAGGTATCGTATGCAGTACATACTTCCAGCTGCTTTCGGAATGATACAGACTGAAAGTGAGCACATTGTACTCCCATATTACGCCACCCACACACACACACACACACACACACACACACACACACACACACACGTTTGTTTTGCTATCTTTGTGGGGACTTTCCATTGACTTCCATTCATTTCTACTAATTTCTACAGCCTAAACCTTACCTTTACCCTTTTCCTAACCCTAACCAAAACTCAATTCATACCTTAGCCCTAACTCTGACCCCTGACCCAAAAACAGGGTTTCCCCTCGTGGGGACCAGGCTCAGGTCCCCACGAGGAGCGACTGGTCCCCACAACGTAGCATATGTCAGGAAAATCGTCCCCACAAGGTATTACAAACAAACACACACACACACACACACACATGCACCCATACCCACACAGCTTAGGAGGAAAAGAGGAAGGTTGCGCTAAAGAATGACAACCTTATCAGAGTCAGCAGCTTGCAGGTCAGAGGGTCCCAATGCCAGAAAAATCATTATTTCTTCTTTTCCACCACATTATGAATATCACCATTCTGGGATACAGCAGTATTTAATGAAGTAAATTTTAATAAGCAGAGAGAGGGCTTTGTGATTGTCAGATAAATGCCAACATATAAAAGTTTATAGATTACAAAAAAAATACTTCATTTACTTGTGATTGGGAAAAAAATGTAAATTAAAACTTATTATTGCATTATTATAAGCATAACTGGCTGCAGCGCAAGACTGATAAGAAAAACTTTGAGTTTAAACAAAACATAGTCTGTGTAAATTTGAAAGTATTTAATTTGGTTGGATTGAAGTCATTCATTATTTTTGTTAAAATAATTAGTTTAATAGTTAGCGTTTAGACATGTGGGGTTTCGCACTTGAACGCGTGGATGCAACATTTTTCCACGCATGGACAGGCCGCTAATTTTGCTCATCCAGTTTGTCCTAACGTACAAAATAAACAAACTGTGAGAATTATAATCTGCCATTCACTAACAAACACCCCATGGTTATGAAGCTCACCTCTCTCTTCTGTAGCATGATCATTGCAGCTAAACTAGTGAAGGCAAGCATCAAATATTTTTGAAAATTTACTTAAGTTAGCAAATCTATTATGGCTTGTAATTCATTTGACAACAACTTATATTAGTTGTTCATTAAAATCAACTTGGGCAGGATTGAGAAGTTAGTCTTGCTAGCAATTATCACTGTTGCTAAACTAGCTAAAGCTGGATGCTAACTTAAATTTGTGAACTTTTTACAGCCACAATATTTTGAACTTTTAGTCGTACAAACCCTTACATATAACTACTATACAGCTGAAAATAACAATAGAAATTGACAGAACCAATATCACTTAAAATCTTATCTTAAACTGCAACCAATTTTGTTATTAATATCCCAAACCCTCCAAAATTATTTTTAGTGAGCATTTCAGTGACAGTTATTCAGTAGTCTCTATCACGGACATACTCAGAGATTGCATAAAGCTATGAAATGTGGCCTTCAGTGTGTCCATAGCCCTTTTTATTTCATAGAAGTAATGGAAAACAGTATATATTCATGGTTAATGCATGAAGAATACTCCAGAATGTCTAAAAATAAGGCTTCTTGGTATAGTGCTTCTGCAACAACTTTTCTCAGATGGAAGAAACGCTCAATAAGTAAATATTTTATGACAGCAGGCTGACCTTGAACCGCTGAAGCAAACCAGAGAAATACATCTATTCATAACCATTTAGGACATCTAGTGCATTGTATAACTGTAAATTACCCTCAGGAGGCCTGATGTAATAATATATTTTGTAGCGGCAGATGCATTACTTCAAAACTTTAAAACCTTTCAGATTTTTTTTTTTTTTTACTTCAGGACTTCATGTACTTCTCTACATTCCTTCCCATTCTTGTAGTGCTAAATGCTCTCATTTAGGCTCCATTAAAATGCATTTTCAGCTTTATCCTAACTGACAAGGTTATGCAAATATATGCACTTTAGAAGCTCTACTTCGTCAGCCACACAAATTTGGCCGGTGATTCACAGATCCTCCTTATCTATTAACACCCGAGGAGGTCGATCGTTTAGACGACCTAATGTCTCATCTGGATGCACATAACGGTGTTTGAATGCAATCTAATTTCAACAGGAGGGTCCTTCACTGAAAGCTGGCCCCTTATCAAAGATTCAGTTATACGCCTGCAGCAGAACATGCTGAGATCAAAATAATGAGTTATAAATGTTTACTCGCTGGCTTAGGATTGAGTCTTTCTGCGCACCCTGAACAGAGGAAACATTGACTGTATGCTGGGCAGCAGTAATCAATATATAATACAAGTTTAGCTGCACAGAATACAAATGTCTCTCACCCTCCCTGACTCTCCATCTCTGTCTCTTACTCTTTCTGCCCGTGCTCCTCACTCTGTGCCTGGTACTCCATCTCCTTCACTCTGGGGCACTAATGAGTGTCTGGTATTCTGCACTTCACCACTGAAGCCCCATTCATGCTCAATCTCCTTTACAATGCTCTAAAAGGATTACCCAATTAGCTGATATTGGATGCCATTGTGTGTCTGTGTGTGCATGCGCAGCCACATGTGCAGGGGAGTGTGAAGTTGGTCGCCAGATAGACATGTTATCTGTGAAAGTGAAAGATAGATGACTGTCCCTAACCCACACTTCATTCTTAGTTGATTTTCTGCTGGAGGCCATATTACTCATCCACACATCAGTCCAGTGCAAGAGAGAGAGACAGAAACAGAAAGAGAGAGAGAGAGAAACAAAAAAAGAGAAAGAGAGACAGTCAGACCTTGACAGGCTATTGAGAATGACAGAAAAAGATAGTATTAGCTCTCAATAATTCAACCAAGCAGCCCTTCAGTCTCCAGCGTTGTATCCTTTCTGTTGTCATACATGAGCTGCTTCCTGTTCTTCTAATTTTAAGTTTTTAATTGAGTTTGTGCTGTCGTGCCTTCTGGGGGGAGGTTCTGTAGTACCTGTAAATCATTAGTTAGTTTGTGTGAACAACAGATTGATTGTAGTTATCTAATGTGTTACATCACAACAGGAGGAACATGTGCAGCATTTTGTATGCGACTGTACAGCAGTCTAATATTAGTAGAACACTGTTTATTAAGCTATTCAGATATTTGGTCATTAAATAATTGATTTAAAATTTGTTATTCATTCAATATGTTTATAAAATATATAAATTAATTATGTTTTATTCTTCCACCTGGGAAGCTAAAATTGGCAGCACATTTTAAAAGAAGAGTAAATGACAGTTTCAATTTTGTAGAATTTTCTCATATATTATATGAGGGAAAGTGGCTTTTTCTGTAACATTAATGGAAAATCAATCAACTTTAAATTGTTTTTCTAAATAAATTTGTACCCATGTAAAGTGAAAGGCAGTTCTAGGGTTGCTAAAGGGAGATGGCTGTCGCAAAGGTCAAATCTGAAATTCAAGAATGATAAAAAATGAAACTGAAATTTTTAGGCTTATCAGGATTTTTTTTCTATGTGATATGGATCCAATTTTTTCCCCCAACAGAAGGTTTTGTGTGGAGGAAGTTGAATGGTCAACACAGAGCCCAGACTTCAACCTAAAGGAGGCTTTTTGGATGAATTAAAGTAGTTAGACAGCAAGCAAGACTTTCTCACCCAACATCAATGTCTGACCTCACAAATGCTCTTTTCAAAGAAATATCAAAAATGACCATGACACACTTGTAAACTTTGTAGACAGTGAAACAGTTTAATCTGCTGTAGCAGCAAAAGGGCAGGCCAACACTGTATGTTTAAAGATATGGGCATTTCGGTAACAATCCCCATATCTTTATCCACACTATTCAACAAACTCCTGTCTTGCTCCAGTTGATAATGTTATCATGTGGAGCAGTTTAATAAAGTGGGAAGCTAACGCTAATTTAATCAAAAACACCTTTCACTGCGTTTTCTTGTGTGGAATTAACTAGGATAAAAAAAACTGTTCTCCTGGCCTCATAAATTTCACAGACAGACGGGAGACCAACTACAGGCATCAGGACACGAGTTTAGTCGGGAAGACTTCAACCACTTAACGTTGTCTTGATTGGGAACCTGATCCAATACTTGTCCTTGATTGAACCAGCATGGGTCAGTTTTCAGAATCATGCAAAACGGCAATTTTGTCTGAATTTGCTTGAGGTTTTCAGTCTGCAATGTTCAGTAAAGATATTTCCATAAAACGAAAATATTTTAGTTTAACTACAAAAGCTTATGTAGATTAAGCCTATAAATTTGGAGTTTAATTCAAAACAACTGTTGCATGAAGTTCAAGACATGCTTGAGGCAGCAGGCATACACAAAGAACAATAAACTGAGAATGACCTAAAAAAACAGACATTGAACTAGATAGATTATACATGCATCTGTTAGAAATTACCATACAGACAGTGTGAATTAAAGCAATGCCATCTGGCATAGCGGTGATGTACAGAGGTACAGTGACAACAGATTTTTATGGTCATTGTTAGACAGGTATAAATCCACAAACTTTCTAACACACTACTGCCTAACACTACTGCCTATTACTGTCTGTGTTAATCGATTGGCCATGCTGCGTGACAGTGTGTGTCTTTCATTGGCTAGCAGAGGGTCTATTGTCAGCTATTCTTATGGAGGTGTTTGAGGGGGGGTTCAGGATTTTGTGTCAGGCAGATCAGCTGCAGCTCGAAAAGCAAGGTCGACACCCCCACCCATGCTGCCCCCAACACACACACTTTCATGCACACAGTCCCTCCTCTGCTCACAATCACATAGATATTCAGTGAACACAAATCTCTTTTGTCCAGACAAAGACAGACCTGGA
Organism: Poecilia formosa; assembly: GCF_000485575.1. Classification (NCBI taxonomy): domain Eukaryota; kingdom Metazoa; phylum Chordata; class Actinopteri; order Cyprinodontiformes; family Poeciliidae; genus Poecilia; species Poecilia formosa. The sequence goes on along the minus strand of NW_006799944.1, from coordinate 2,460,946 downwards.
GCGAGTCAGATATGAGATTAGATATATGCAAGCGCCCACACATACACAAATACACGCATCCCCACTTCACTAGAGTTCCTGAATCAAACAATGCCCCTTGAAATCTGGTACCTCAAACCTATTGTTATCAGGTAAAAAACTGGAATCCTAGAAATACAAAATCAAGTATATATTTGCATCAAATAGATGTGAAAACAACTACCTGTGAAAAGCAAGTGAGTGGAAGTGCTACTGTTCAGACTAACAGGCTTCAATAGGACTGATCGCAGAACAAGTGCAGCCAGCTGAAAGGGTGAGTGAAGAGTACAGCTGAGAAAGACTGAAGCAGAGACACTGGAGAGTACTCAAAAAGTGGGTCAAAAGATTCTGCAAACATTTTATGAATCAAGGCTTCAGACCGTCTGATGTAACATCACAGAAACTTTAGTGCAATTCACTATGCTCAACTTAAAAGAGTGTTTTAGTGTATAGTTTAAATTTGCAATTTCACGCCTTGAAACTGGGTATCTGTCTCTTTAAGAAGCTCCTGCTTTTTCTGTCAGTCCTTCAGCACATCCTCACAACAGTGTTTCGCCATTAAGCATTTAAAAACGTTCTTACCTGAATTGCACAGAGAAGTACTTCATATGATGAACTCAGCGGATGCACAGTTCCACCAGGTGCTAATTGCTGCTGGCGCTAGTCTGAAGGAGCGATGAGGGAGAGTTGCAGGGAAGAGGTGCTCTGTAAGAAGGAGAGGCAGTGTGGAAAATGTGGTGCTCAGTGAGACCAAGTGTTTAGACATCCCCAAATGGTTGCTATGGGAGATTTTAGAATTTCTCAAACATGCATGAAATAATCAAAGCTACGGGTATGTTGTTGGAAAGAGAATAACTTTATAAAATGATGCAAAGCTAAAACAGTTGATTTTACTCAATTCTCCACAAATCTTTTAAATACAAATGTATTTTTGCTAACTTATCTGAGTTACAAAAATGGAGGGTGGTTTTCTTTTTTTCATAGGGGTGCTGTTCATTCTTTATTTTGCTGTTCTGATTGCATTATACTTTCGCTGTACCAAGAGTTTAGTCTGTGTTGAACTTGTGGAGACACAAAAAAGTGTCTAAAAACCCAGTAGTACAACAGTAGTAATTTTCAGTAGTAGTGATTTATTTAACATTCAAATACGGTTCTGCTGTTAGGGGAGAGAATGCATCAAATACCGCACAAGGGCTTACACAAAGACAGCACACTTCAGCAGACAAAGAGCGAAAAGATAGAGGGCAAGCGCCTTTTTTTCCTCCTTCTGATGAACTGTTTGTTCAGGGTGGGTGCAGGGCAGCAAGTGGGATGGATGGGTGGAGGGAGGGACTAACAGGGTGAGGGAGAGGGAGGGTTGAATGGTTATTACACAGTTAGTCGATGCACTAACGCACTAACGGGGCAGTATGCAGAGAGAACGTGTGTGGGGGGGGTTGCACTGAGGGTGTAAAAGATCCTTTGTGAAAGCTGGGAGTTAATCACTTGAGCGGCACACGCCGGTTCTATGGGAGCACATGTTACACACCAGCTCCCCAGGGAGGAGTGGGAGGTCTCTATCTCTCACACACTCTCGTTTTGGTGCACACAGATACACAACTGAATTTCCATATCAGTTATGATGCAAAACTCGGCACAAGCTGACTAGACAAGCTGGAAGACCCACCCCCTTTTATCTGGACGGTTAGCAGACCCTCCTGGCCAGGGTGGTAGTGTTTGTATTTGCACCTCGTCCATTCATACATGCACACATGCCTGGCTGCTTGTTTCCTTCAGGACTGGATGGATGACTCTGTAGGGGCTTGGCAAGATATGGGTGCTTAGTTTGGCCTGGCAGTAAGTAAAATCTATTGTTTCATTACACCGATCCATTGTCAGGGCCGGTTGCTGATATCTGAGAGTGATAGTGGGGTCTGTGGATTTAGTAGCACACAGGCTCAGTAAGACATAGCCATGTCAGAGACTGTTTACCAGAGTGACAGGGAAGACTGTTTTCCAGTATATTTGTGCAGGTCATAATTTTAACTATCTACAGTGACTGAGCATGTTCTTTTTTTTTTTTTTTCCATTTTCTTTTCTTCTAGAATATATTGAAATTTTCTGTACTTTTCTTTCACTTCCACTGAATTTTTTTTATAGTTTCTACTACACACTCTTGCTGATGGTGCTGTGATTCTCCTCATCATGACACGTGAGGTTTGTCGTTACATCTTTCACCTCCTTTTGTTTCGGGATGATAAAAGTCTTCATCAGCTCTCTTTGTGCCTTTGTTCAAGACTTTCCTTCTCACACCGTGCTCGGGAAAGTGGACAGTGAAAGCTGTTGGGTTACAACCCCGTGTCAAATAAAGTGTACACAAATATGTTCCGTGCTTTGTTGTTGTGGCTATTATAAAATACTTAAAGCCAGAGGACCAGGTGGTTCAAAGAGCAGAGATCAGGCAGTGAGAAGCCCTTTGCCACGAGAGCTCACCCACAGAGCTGACTTCTCCCCTGTGGGTTAGAGATCATGATAGTAACATCTGTGATCTGTTTGCTTTGCAAAAGGAGGTGGAAAGAGTGAGACAGCATGAATAGTAATGATGGCAATTCAATGGATAAATGGGTTGGTAAACTAAGCAAAAAATACAGACGCAGATTTGGTTACAAGCTTAATTTAGTTCAAAGAGTTAGTGTGAATGAGTTATATTTTTAGGTTTGATAATTATGCCTTAAAACTGCATTAAACATACATTTCCATATGATATATACATATAGAGCAATCTTTTTTAAGAGATTTGCCAACATCTCATCAATGTATATTGATATAAGTAACAAAAAAATATATCTGATGTTTTACCATTGCCAGAAGTCATTCAGATGGAAGCTACAGCCAACTATTGAGTTGATTGGTGCCTAGCATAGTGGCCAGTTTGTTTTCAGGAAGGTCATCCAAAAGGTTATTTGTCAAATTCTACAGCAGCAGGTTGAATCTAGGTGTACAAATCTAGGCAAAACGCCAATGTGGACTATTTTCAGCCAGTTTGTTATGCAAATCTAAGCACATCTGTTTCCTCATCAAATGCTTCAACATTAAATAGCAGCAAATACTATGAAATTACAAAAAAAAAAAAACATGAAGAGAAAAGTAGAGCTTTGGTCAATAAGGAAGAAAATCTTCTGTTGACAGGTCCAGTACTCATCTTGTTTAACTGTGTTCTTTAGCCTCTATATTTGAATGTTTTTAATCTAGATGTTTTTGATTACCTAAACATTTTCAGAAAAATGGTTTTTGGTGTTCTTTTAAAACAGTTCTGCACTGACATTAACATTTGCTTATTATTGGTGTTACTGTTACTGTATGTAAGGAATTTTAATGATTTAATTGCTGTATTCCTGTTCTTTGGAAGACTGACTGTACAAAATACAACTTCAGTGAACGGCAGGACTGGTTTGTTTCCTGCCATGAATTCTTTAAAATTTCAAGAAGGTTCAATAGGGCATTATGGGGTCAGAGCCTTCCAGAAGCTTAATGTCAGCCAGGTCCATGATGTCCATGACTCAGCTTGATTCCTCAAAATATTTTTATTGTTATTGTGACTAAGGAGGTGAATCTTTGTCTCATTTGATCATAGAAAATCTTTCCAGAAATTGTTTGTATTTTCCTTGTGGATAATTGCAAATTTTGAGTCTGTTGTTGACATTGGCGATTTCTTCATCAGCACCCTCTAAGCTGATGAGAATTCAGCTTAGATGGTGCTATGCTTGAAGCCAAGAGTCTTCAAGCATAGCACTTATGAGCCAAGAGTAAAACAACTTTGAAATGCAGTCTTGGTTCAACATAAGTGAGATTAACAGGCTGGATTACTCCCTCAGAAAGTCATCAAGTTCTGTAGAGGCCAGATAATCAACCATTTATTTGAATCAAGTGTATTGGACCAGGGGTGCAACTAAATGTTGCAGGACAGTGGCTCTCAATTATTGGACTTGGAGACCTTTACTCTAAACCTTTGCTGATGTTAAACTCTGTTCACTGTGAATAATGACAGTGATGTTCTAATCTAGAATATTCTAGCTTCTAGTTTCATTGTTTGATGTTTTTAATATAGATGTCTGTTGATTGGATGTTTGTTGTTCTTGGACATCCAAATCAAAATAATCTTATCTGAAGGGGCAGTTTTTGGTCAGATGGTGGAAACTTGGCTACAGTTGGTTGCAGGAAAATGATCCCACACCATCATCAAAACAGTTTCAGAAATGGACATACAAGGTAATACTAACCTTCTGGAATAGCTTCCAAAATGCAACATTTTGGAAAATGTATGAATCACTTTTAATAGCTTGGTTCCTCTCAGCTAATCTGAGAGGAACCTTTTTTATCATCTCTGATAAAAAAGAATGGGCAAATATCAGTCAGAACAATGCCAGGACCTTGTTGATGGTTACAAACAGTGATTGAACTGTAACTATAAAGTTTTTATGTCCCACAGGAGTGTATAGTATGTACTCACCTGTGCAAAACTGTAACTGTCTTATGAAACAATCAAGATTAAAAATGTACCTAAACTCAAAGAATGAGCCAGTTTGGTGCCTGCACAAAGTAGATACAACAGATAATTTAGCAAGGAACAACTTTTATATTGTTATGAACAACCTTTCACAAGTACAACATAATCCCTTCCAATAAGTCTGTAGAAAAATATGTAAAAGATCTCAAACCAAAATCTCTCCCGGAGGGGGCGATTAACTAAAGGATGAGGCATCTGTCAGGTCCTGTTTCAGGTCTCTGATGGATTTTTTTTCAACTACTTCTTAAAGACATGATTTTCAGAGGCTTTTATGTGCAGTAGGTAGTTTGTTAGCTCTGACAACTAATGTTTTGTACAAATTTCTTGCCTTTTAAGCCCAAATTGAATTGTACAGAACATTTATGAAAAAAAAAGAAACAGCCAAAGACCAAAGAAAAACCTTCAAACACCTTTCATAAACCTAGAAAAACTAAAGAATACTATTATTTTCATTTTGTTAGAAATTGTTTTTAAGCATGTAACAAAGCATAGACATATTACATCTTGATTGTTTTTTGTCTTGTTTTTCTGTCTCCCAGATGAGGCCAATGTCAGAAATTTCCTGGTGTCATGAGACGTGTCACCCATACAGTTCTTTGTAAGTTTTCCATCTGGACCTGTCGACACCTGTGCTTGCAGGACCATGGGTAGCGTCAGCAGCCTTGTTGCTGGAAACAGTCTGAACAGCAAGCACTGCAAGGCTTCTGACTATCGGTTAAAGGAGGGGACAAATACTCACAGGAAGAGTGGAGGGTGCAATCTTGATGGGTTACTGAAGTGTGGCTTTGCTCAGAGTTCCTCTTCCACCACTCATCACTCCAGAGGCCTCTCCCACTCTAGGTCAGGAAGAAGTGAAGATTTCTTTTACATTAAGGTAAGATACTGTAAGTATGAGTGAGAATTCCTTGTACGGAATGTGCAGAAACATCAGTTTTAGGGGAAATGTTTTTGTGTGACATAAGGTGAACCATAAACCGAGGTCTACGCACCACAGAGAGAGATCATTGGAAGATGTTGGGAGTAGAGACAAGGACTCTGATGGACGATCGCAACCAAAACTGCTGTTCATGCCAGGAAAGATTTTAGAAAGGGTGAGTTTGGAATTATCCTGCATGTTCATTGATTTAAAAAAAAAACATACTTTACCTGAACTTTTACATGCCAATCCGTGAACCATTCAATGATTCTCAGTGACAACTAAAGAAAGCAGCATGGCTAGCACAAATGTTCTCTACCACCTTGAAAGGTTTATACTTGAAAACCAATCAGCAAAACCTTATGTTTAATGAGGCTGCAGATGTTATGCACACATGCAAAAACAAACCTCTTATCTTGCAGTTTCAAAACTCAGGGCAGTGACCCCCAAAGAGACTGCAAAGGACACTCAAGCTCCGAGGCCTCTGGTAGGGGCACCGAGCTTAAGATGAACAGCCACCAACCCACCTGGGGGAATGAGAGTCTGTGTGGCAGGGTGGGGTGCCAGGGATTGGGAGGGGTGGTGGTGGAAGCATCACTGTAATTATATATGTATGTGTGTGTGAGTATATAGGTCGCTGCTCCCCATACACACCTGGACATTACCATCATCACATACTTAATGCAAAGGCTTTAAGGCCACGTGAACTGTGGATAGCTGTGTTGGTGCAGAAAGAGATGATTCCCAAACTGTTCCCACAGAATCAGGAGCATAAAACTATCGTGTTGTACACTACAATCTCAGTGTACAACACCATCAAGAGTCTGTTTCACTAAAACTCAGGGCCAAGCACATAAAATCACAATCCTTTGTCTACCAAACTTTACAGTTGGCAAAATGCAGTCCAAAATATATTGGCAAGCCTCATCTATTGGATTGCAAGACAAGGAAACATGATTTGTCAATATGTAGATCAGGTCTCTAGAGTACAGAGCCTTCAAGCTTTATACTAATGCATCCAACACTTTGCATTGCATTTAAGTTTTGACTTTGAAGACAGTTGGTGACTTCCGCACACTATGCAGTGCTACTCCCCACTCTGTGATTTTTCTATGCTGTACTTGACGCTTGCTTTGTTCATGATACCACAAACATCAGACCATGGGATTTCAGAGAGGAAACTTAATGAAAGGACCTGTTTCACAGATGACATCCCATCACTGCACCATGCTTGAATTAACTGAGCTCCTGCGAGTAAGCCACTCTTTCACAGATGTATTTTGAGAGCAGAGCATACATAGGTGCAGAATTTTATTCACCTGTGGCTATAAAGCTGGTTGTAATACCTGAATTAAATTATTTGGATGGGTGCATGAATGGTTTTAGCAATAAAGTGTATATTGTTCAGGAAGGAAATGGGTTCTGTGTCCCAGAGATGAATGTATTTTAGTGAATGTGGGTATCACGCACAAAACAAATTCAAAAGTCCTGTTGAAGATGCTCACTAAAGTTGGTAAGAGAGTCATTAGCCACAGTAAAACAAGTCTTGTACTGAGATGAGCTGAAAGGCCACATATTCAAAAACAACATAAATCAGATCAAAGTTTGCAAGTTTGCTTGGGAAGAAATTCTATAATTTTTAGAGAAACATCCTGGTCTGATAAATCTAAAATGGAAGTGTTTTACCGTTTTAAACATTATATCTGGAGAAAAAAAGGGAAGGGTTGCTTTCAAGCCTGAAAACACCATCCCAACTGTAAAATTTAGGGATTGGCAGCATCATGTGAGAGTGTTTCACTGCCGGGTGTAATGTTGTACTTCACAAAGTAGATGGCTTCATGAGGAAAGAATAAGATAAGAAAGTGTTGCTTAAGAGATCAGGCTGGAAAACACAATGAGGTCTTTTAAATGGGCAGTGAGTCCAGTCACACTACAAAATTTGCCAAAGGAGCTGGATGATAACTAAGTCAGTGTTGTAGGCAGATCATTACAAAGCCTTGATCTCAGTTATAAAATGTAAGCAAACTGTCATTCTCAGTTGCACCAATTCAAAATTCAAACCCTGCTACATTTGACACATTTGTATGTTCCCCGAGTGTCAGGACTGCTATAACAGTAATGAGCACATTCTGAAGGATAATAAAATAGAAGTCAGCAATGATGACCGAAGCGCTGCCATTAGCATCCAGATTGCGTTTTTCTTTATTTGTTAACAAACAAATATTTTACAGTGTATAGTATTAATGTTTTACATAACCATTGTCTTATAAACCTGACTTACTTTTCTCACAAGTAATAATTAACTTCACACATTATCCTTTTCACATTTCCATCCTTCACTTAGATGAAGGCAACCAAGGTATAGTGTCAAACAGGATGAATCAACTGTTTTAAAGCTTTACTGCATTTAACTCTGCATTAACTGGCACAAGCATTAAAATCCATACTGATTTTAACTGAATACTGATCAAAAGTAGAATTACAAGACTTACAAAACAAATACAGAATTTAACTTAGCATTGTTTCACCTTAAACCTCAATTCCCACACTTCATGAACAAATAGTTTATCTGCCTTTAACTTTGGCTGGACTCACTTTACTCTCATGCTCCGAGCTACTTTATGAGTCAACAAGCAACTTTCACTGAATATTATTCAAACAAAAGCAAAATAAAACTCTTAAAACTCGGTGTTAATAAGATATCACGGCCTTCTAATCACCTTCCCTCGTGTGACCTTCCCAGCGCGGGCTGGCATACCTCCAACTTAACCCTCGCCTGATAAAACTGGCAACTATTGGCAAAACGGTGCACAAAAAGCACAACACAGTGCTATATACTGGTCAGATAAGAGGTAAACATCTTACAGAGTATTTCTGGTGTGTTTCCACCGTCTACTGACCTGAAGGATAATAAAATAGAAGTCAGCAATGACAACTGAAGCACTGCCTTTAGCATCCAGATTGCGTTGGAGGTAAATCCGGAACTCCGCCCCAAAACCAACCCGGAAGCAACGCCCCCCAAACAAAGGTTCCGCTTCGCCATTACTACTCCGATCCCAACCACAGGAAAGCTAGCACTATAGATGCAGGCAGATTAAAATCCCGAAATGAAAACAAAATATAATTTGTTCATTTTTGGAGAAAAAAAAATAGAATAAATTATACATGAAAATATTTCAAAAATCATAAAACAACCAAAATAATGTGGTGGCATTTTTAGGTGCACCACATGTACAGGTTTAAAAGCATCCAAAGTCCCAAATATTAAAGATAGTTAAAAAAAAACAAAAAAACTTACTAAATAATTTTCTTCTAAGACAGTCTATGTAAAAATCTCCTTTGGACCAGCAAAAAAATATTCTATAGTTTTTGAGCCTACCTGTTATGTGCATTTTCCCAATGGCTCTCAAGTAAGCTCTCAAGTTCCATTTGAGGTCTCCTGCAATACACTGACCCGGCAAATTGTTGCTATAAAAAGGGCTAATTCAGTCAAATGTTAATTGTTACACTCAGCTGCAGCTAGCTATTATTAGCCTAATAGTTAGCATTCAGACTTAAGAACGGTACAAATCATCTGACTCGATTTCTAAAAAACATATTCCTAGAATTTCCACAAGTCATGCAGTCATGTGGAGAATGAAAAAATAAACACAAGGCCCTATAATAATTAATAAATAACAGACATTTCTCATAGCCTATCTTAGATCTTTATAGTGTTTTAATCATCTAGATTAATGACCTAAGAATGCCCTGATCTTCTCAGAAAGGCACTTTCTGTGCCAGGAATACATAAGCAAAAGCATTTTCCTCAATATGTCTTTATTCCTTGGACGAACAGTACAGACAAAAGGGGATAAGAGAGAGAAAGAGAGAGATCGAGGGTTGGGGAGAATTTGACAGTTTGAAAGAAAAACCACAAAAAGGCATCCCAGCCATGAAGTCAGTGAGAAGGAATGCTGAGCTCACAAGCCTTGCCTCTTACACTTCAGCAATAGCTCATATTATTAATATCATGGAGAGGGGCTATTCATCTTCGCTCAGACAGCATATGGAGGGGAGACGTAGGCTGCAGAGGGGAGGAGAGGAGTACAGAAAGAGCAGGAGGGGAGGTATGGTGCTGTGGTACTGCTGGTGACAGCCTTTAAATGCACAGACGGGGCATGTGGACTATAGGTTCGCTCCAAAAAAGGAGTTTTCACTTCTTTAGTTAATACAAAGAAATTTACTTACAGTTATAACTGTGTGGCTCACATAAGAGTCAGCCTACAGTACAGCAGGTCTCCATGCATCACTGGTTCCATTTCTGATGTGAGATGACACAATGAAAGGCAAAAAAAGAACATTATTTTACTCGATTGGACCCAGCTTCTGAAAATAACTCTATTAGAAGAAGTTTAAAAACTCTTTAGCTTGAAGGATAAGAGCGTCATTTATCAAATCTTCTCTAACATGGCATCCTATTTGTTGTGCTGTCAGCTAAGAGGAATTCTTTTACTCTTCCAGCCTCCTGCTGAGAAATCGCTCGTCCATACCACCGCCTTCAAGTCGGTGAACACAACAACGGCTTCATCCACAGAGACTGGCCACGTCCTCTGTCCCATGAGGAAAGCAAGTACTCCGAATGTTGGACACAAACAAGACCCCTTAGGTTTTTGTCAGCCTTCTGGTAAAACGTTGCCCTAAATTTAAATGACAAGAAATAATTGTGATGTAATTTCTGCCTTTCAGGAACTCTCTCTGACTCTGGGCGTAACTCAATGTCTAGCCTCCCTACCCACAGCACCAGTGGCAGTCTAAGAGCCTCCACAGGCCTTGTCAGTCAGAATGATGGGAGCTCAGGTCTGCTAAACAGCCTCTGCAAAGGACAACAGCCCAATTTCCCTCCATGGGTCAATGGAAATAACACAAACCTCGAAAGCAGTTACAGGGCTTGTTTAAGCAGCAGTGTGTTGGCTTCTAAGGCTAATGAGGATGCTGGCTCCCCACTGTCTGCAGACGAACCAAGAACTCTTTCAGAAACGGCAGGTGGGATCCGGTCCCCCATAACGACAGATGAGTTGCTGATTGAGCATCTAGAACAGAGACTGCTGGAGAGGGAAAATGAACTTCAGGAGCTGCAGGTACTTACACTTAATGAAAGAAGCACCCAGCATGATCAAAATAAGCCTGCGAGCGATTCATTTCTGACTGTTTAACTTCACAACAGGTGAGTTTAGAGTTGAAGGAGGCAGAAACGTGTCATTTGTTTGAGGAGAGACAAAAGTTCTGCGCAGAGGAGATGGACGGACTGAAGCAGCGGTGCACCACACAGCTGCGAGAAGTGTCTCAGATGAATGCAAAAACCCACCAGGCTCTTCAACTGCAAGTTTGCTACCTCCAGGTCAGCTCCAACCTGACTCCTCAGCTCTGCTATTTAAGCCTCATCCTTCTACTCATCCACAATTTTAGTTATGATGCAGCAAATGATGCATTGATTTATTTGAGAAACAAAGCACTGGGAGGTGTATATCCTGCAGGAAATTGTTAAGTGGGAATTGTGTTTGTCTGCAGAAAGAAAATGGAAAGCTCCAGGAAGATCTCTCGAAGCTCACGCAAGAGAAGGACCTCGTTGAACTCAGACTGAGGTCATATGAGAAAGAGAGCACCCAACTCATGCCAACACTCGAGGAAACCCAGTGGGAGGTCAGTGGCATATGTAGCCACTTCAGCTGATATGGCTGTAGCCATAGGCTAGTTGCAAGAACCAAGGTTTAAAGAAAACCATGACTGAGTAAACTTCTGTGAGGACCAGAGATTTTTGCGTATGCAGCATAGAGTAACGTAGGATGGCGCCTTCCTCACCTGTTGCTGTGCACTGCTGTCGAGTTAGCTGAAATAAAGTGAATACACAAGACAGTGAAATTTGGTAGTTTGGGAACATTTACATACGTAAAAACAAGGACAGACACAGTGTGGAAATGAGCATCACCAGAGTCTACCACAGCCATTAAGGTGCCCCCTACTGACTCCAAACTGTATTGTCTTGAACCGAGAACCATGTTGGTGAATGCAAAATAAATGACTGTCCTTTGGGATAAAAAGGAAAAAAAAATGTTCTCTCCTAAATATTTCCAAAGTTTACAATTCAATAAGTTGTTTTATTCTTCTCTGCTCCACCATTTCTGGCCAAACTTGTCACCTACAGCACTGTGTACAAAGTGCATCTTGTTGTGTATTGAGAATGAATGCAATTGTTATTAAAACAAGAAATCCAGCTAGAATAAGTACAAACCTATATACTACAGCCAACTGTGCCAAAAAAGAAGCTAGCTGAACAAAGGACTGCTGTACCAATTTTAAAGGACCTGGGCAGATTAGGCACACATATACTAAAATTTGATTGGACAGGATATATTTTTTATTGTTCAATATACTGTTAAAGTTACAATATTATTGAGCTACAATTGTGCAGAATATACCTTGCCACTGCTAAAATATGCTGCAGTTTAAGGAAAAGCTTCAACTATTCTCCATTGTCTTCCAAATTCAAATTTTCAAAATAGAAACCGTAACTTCCTTCTTTTATTATCGCCATCATCTCTGTTGAAATGTAGGTGTGTCAGAAGTCAGGAGAAATCTCTTTATTGAAGCAGCAACTGAGGGACTGCCAAGCGGACGTGAGCCACAAGCTAAATGAGATTGTAAGTCTCAAAGCATCACTAAAGGAAAACACAGCAAAAGTGGAGAGGCTCGAGCAACAGAACAAGGTCTATGAAGACAAACTCCAGTCATGCACCAGAGAGGTTGAGGTTAGTACAGTTGTATTATAGAACAGATGTTCACAAAAAGTACACTTTCCTACTCCTGAATCTGACTGTAACCTGCCAAAATAGGATTTTCTTTTTTTTTTTTAAATTTTCATGTTGTGATACATAAATACCATCCTCACTTTTCAATTTAAGGGAACCTTTATTGGGTTCAACAATTATTAGCTAACAAAAGAAATGATAATAATCTTCTAGCTGTGTTTTTCCCTTTTTGCTTAGGTGTACCAAAATGAACTTCAGCGCAAAAAGGTTGAGGCTGATTTTCTGAGAGACAACGTTGGCAAACTGGAGCAAGACATTCAGCAAGTCAAACAGGATCTTGTTGCAGCTGAAGAGCAGAAGCTGCAGAAAAGCACTGAACTTAAAAATCCAATCCAGGAGTTAGACTCCCTTGACCAGGTCCGAGGGTCAGAGAACAAGAAGTGCATTTTCACCGGCTCACTCCAAAGAGAAGTGGAGAGACTGAAGCAGGAGCTCAGAGAGGAGAAGAATGCTCAGGGGAAAATGGTCAGCAGCTTTGAGCTGGAGAGGCAGACTTGGAACCAGGAGAAAGACAGGGTGATCAAATACCAGAAGCAGCTCCAGATCAATTACCTGCAGATGCACAAGAAGAACAAAGACCTGGAGAGGATCCTGAAGGAGCTGACGGCCGAGCTGGAGAGCCGAACAGAGCTGGGCTTGGACCTCAGATACAGTGCAGGGTTACAAACTTATGAGGATGTTATTGCCACAGAGATTTGAGAGAAGCAGCCATTTGTATCTTTTCTAAAAACACAAACACAGTTTGACACTTACTTCAAGCACTGACTGTTTTTTTTATAGCTTAGCTTATTTATTCAAATGTGGGTATTATAGCATAATCAATGCTACTGAGAATAGTTATTGATTATCTCATTGTTCTTGTTTAAAAGTAAATTATAGATTTGTTATGTTTAAATTTGATAATTTTTTTAAATTATTCTGTCCAACAAGAACAATTGTGGTTTTAATTTGACGTACTAGTTGAGAGAAAGTGTTTGTATGTTAATAGTATTGTCTTATAGAACCATGGAGTAATCATGATCATTTTCCATGACATGTTCCATGACAGTAAGATAACGAGGTCTTGTGTTATAAATTAGCACTGATTAATCTTGATCTGTCTCTCACTGTATATTTCCCCCATTTTCACTTTTAAGCAAAAAAGTTTGAACTGTACAGTCTTTTCAAATAAGCACACATATCTGCAAATGCTTCCCTTTATTTCACTAATGTGCTGTAAACAGTATTGACCTAAAATACATGTTTTAGTCACCTTTAATAAGTCGTGTGTTTTCACCCTAAAAATTTAATACTTGTATTTGTAAAAAACCGGCAAATTGAATATATTATTGTCAGTCTTTAGATCTTGTAAAATGTAACCTTTCTTACAGCATTTCAGTGTTTAGTATATTTATCTTGCCAATAAAGATGTTTATTTGTGTGAACATCTCATAGGACATATTTACAGCTGAAACCAGATATTTTCATAACCTGAATAAATTCCTGATTGTCTGACATCAAATGTGACAGAACTTCACAGTTAGGATTATAAAAACTATTTTAAAATTATTTCGGTTTTCTAACTTCAACAACCATGAGTGAGAAGATTTCTTCAAATGTACTTTCTTCACATTTCGAACCTATACATTTCCTAAGAACATTGTCAGGAGATATAGCCAGGTTAGAATTTACACGCCTTCAGGTATATGGAGGTGGACTCTACACTGTAATTTTAAAGTAAATGTTGCTATCAACAGAGACCAGATGAGTCTAGATAGTGATGGAGGGTAGACTCTGTTATAGAACTAAATGAAATCCCAATTCAGTTTATTAAAAATGCATTATTCATAACAAGAGTCAAAGTGGACATGGAAACTTCAGAGGAGTTGTAGAAGTTGGAGTTGCACTACTGTTTGTTGGACTATCAAAATTTGCTCTAACTACACAAGGCGTGTGGTTTTATCGAAACAAAAATTTAAAAATGTTTGAGAACACTGAATACTTTTCCACAGTACATTATTTGGTGATACAGTGGTCTGAGGGGTCTGCAGTACAAGACCCCAACATCCATAATCTTTCGTTGTCTCTTTTTTTTTTTTTGTCTCAACTAAAATTCTGTTGATTTTAGTTGAAGGGGAAAATATTTTTCACTAACTATTCGTCCAGGTTCTCATCGAAAGCATACAAAGTGCTCCCTCTCCATCCACTTCACACTCAGGGGACCACTGAAAGACGAATAGGCACGCACAGTGTTAGTAATCTGTTTAAAAGGGATAGTTTAGATTGCTTTGCTACCCACCAGAGTCTTACATTACCTCTGAAAGTCAGGGGAGATTTAGAGTCAGACAAATTTATTGGAACTGAGGTGCTGTGACCACTGGCTGAGAAACTGAAGTGACTGATAAGACCTTCACATCACTTTATTCTAAGCCTCTGTCAAGGCATGTGCGGAGGCGAACCCAAATGCAGCCCTCAACTCCATCGCCAGACAGGTAGAGGCAAAAAATACATTTGATTTTAATGAAAACAAAAGGAGCTGCACAGGCAGTAGTTCAAGAAACATAAAAGCAGAAATGTGAAGTCAAGCATCGGAAAACAAAACTGGTTTTGACATTAGGTGAGCACTACAAAAAAAAGAGAAAAGACGAAAAAGAAATGAAATAAGAAAAAGGTCCAACTACACACAAAGAAAATGACTGAGGGAAACCAGTGGTGTTAAAATACGAGGCCTTTTTGTGGGTATAAAGTAGAAAAGGATAAATGTATTGTCTACTAACATAAAATTTGCACCATGATACACAGAAATCAAAGTAATAAATTAAGTTGATGTCGCTGAATGACACAAGGACAACATATTGAACACGCTCAATGTAATTGACTAAATAAAACTGGAATAGAGAATCCTTTCTTGATAAACTTTGGCAGCATGCATTGCTCAAGTGCGACTTTGAGTAGTTCACCCTGACCAACTGCGTTTAAATCTTAAAGTTTCTGAAAGTCTCTCCTCTCACTCTGATCTTTTTCATTTGGATTCAAGTCAGACTGACTGAGCCATTCTAGCGGCTTTATTTTCTTTTTCTGAAATCAACACCTTCCTTGGCTGTTTGTTTGGGATCACTGTCAGGCAAAAAAAAAAAAAAAAATGTCCCTCTTTCATCTTCTTATCAAGGAACTTGTATTAAATTTCTCCATTCATCCCTTCTTCAGTTATATAAAGCCTCCTAGTATCATACATGCCATATGGTGCTGGCAGTACTGTAACTGTGTAACCTTCACTGTTGGTATGGTGTTCTTGGATGTTCATTTCAATCCCAAACACATCTCCAAGCATGTCCCGGTGATTATGGTGAAATTGTATTTTTTGCATCTGTAGATTACTGTTCGAACAATGTTCATTGGAGAATTTAGGAGTTTAGACGTATCTCTGTAACCAAAGCCACTGGTTGGTTGTTTAGCATTAAGGTTGGGAAAGCCATGAGAGAGATCTTTGACTGTACCGCTCATGAGAGACTTCTTAGCCTTGATCTCGGCAAACCCATCAGAGAAACCCTTTCACATTATTTGGACTGAAGGATTGCTTTCTACATACACATATAAATCAGCTGGTGCCTTTCTGCATCTTTGTTTTCTCTTGTGTCTTCATACCAATAGCACTGTTAGAAATATATTTAAAGGAAGAAAATCTCCAAATTAATTAGAGGCCGCACAAGTTACAGCAAACAATGACAGCATTGGGGAAGTGCTGGTGAATTATGAAAGGTTTCAAAAGATCTTTGATGTTGCTTCTTAAAAAACAAAATTCTCTGTCAGTCAATCAGTCTGTAGTCAGTCTACTTGTCTTATCTCGCCCTATGTTTCATTTACAAGAAGAATTTTACTTTTTCTTCCGTGTTCAAAAGTACAAGGTGAGCAGTGTTCATGCATGAACGTTTTCAACCAATTTGTAACTAAAAATTTCTTTCATGTCACATATGGCTGAAAAATGAATGGATTAAGCAAACAAGTTAATTCTTCACCTACATTTTGACACATTTCTAACGCAGACTTATCAAAAAAGCAATTTTTGTAGTCTGTCAAGTGTATATGACCTCATAACCCACATTTTGTTTTCTGGTTTGGTTCACAAACTGTTAAAAAATTGCAGACTGTTCCTACATAGGGAATGTATTTTGAGAGGGGAAAAAAACAACAACTTGTCAAGCAAACGCTAAATGTCAGCTTACTCAAAGCTCTCTCCAACTGCACTCTGTCAGTCCCTCATTACCATTCTCCATTGCTCTTGGAACTTAAATAAGAATACTGTTTCCCTCTCCGTCTAATTATGTAATTTCTGCCTTTTTGACAGTGCTTCCTCTCTCACACAACAGCTCGTTGTGTTGCTGCTTCTGTCATAAATGAGCTGATGGGACCAAATCAACACTGAAATCAAATTAAGGCCCATTGTTGGTGCGTGTGACAAGAAGGGAAGGGGGGATGGAGGGATTGGAGGGGGGTTGAGAGGTGCACACCGAAGAGATAACACAAATTGGTTTGGCATGAAAGAAAATAACAGAGTCGGGAGGATGGGGGGGGATATTTTTCCTCAAAGTACCCAACAGAATTTCCACAGATGCATTTACTGAACGTTAATCCTTGCTTGAGTGTTTTGTTTTTTTTTACTCTGATTGCACTTTCATTTGTGTCATATTTCTAAACTCAAATTAGTTCATATCTGTTAAGCTTGGAGTAGGTTTTTTATTATTATTATTATTTAGAAAGGTCACCATCAGCATCACTTTTCATGGACATTTGGTGTAGCAGATGTCCCCGGGTGATTGGACAGGCAGCCGTCAGAGGACGCTCTGTGATAACTTGGCCCTGCCTGCCCTGCTGTGACATGATAATAATGTGCTCATATCCTGCTGTGACTCTCCTGATCGGCTGACAGTTAAGCACAAAAAAAAGGTCTGAATTCATTAGTTACAGAATGGCGCTGCTGCAGACCTGTTTAGCATTCAAATTAAGGATACCCACTTTTCATATGCACTGCCAGTAAACTTAACACGTTCACAATTTCAAACATTGGGCAAGAAACAAAAATACTGCACCCACATAAAAGCAGAGTTTGATCTATTTCACATCAAAACAGTCACCTCTAAGATTATAGTAAATACTCTATGCTGGTAAATAATGAATGAGTCAATAACACTGTATCAGTTTCTACCTCTCCCTCATTACTCACTGCGCACTCACATACTCAAATGTGCTATAACCCTGCCGTATCCCTGAGCAATTAGTTGCTCCAAAATATCAGGGGGCTAGTTATTCAGGCACGTATTTCATATTTTATTAGTTTACTCTGAGGCTTGCATGCAGACCAAGCTTTAGCAAACACAGCCTTTGCAAATTTCCCAAGCTCCTCTGTAGTCAGCAAGTAATTGGAGAGGGAGTCCCAAAGGGTCCTCTCGTATGCCGCCGAAGCCTTTGCCTCCTGACAAGTTGAAATGGCAATGGGGTTAGATATGGAGGTAGGGAGAAGTGTTTGTGTGCAAGCATTTGTGTCTATATGCGTGCCTGCGTGCGAAAGAGGTATAAGAGTGGGAGTTGGGTAGATTAGTTTGTGTAAATAACCCTGCAGTTTCTGGACACTCGCTGGTTGGCTGGGAAGCCATCTGGTTCCCCCACCCCACCACCAGCAACATTTCCAATGATTTCTGACGTCTTTGGGGATGTCAGAACCTGTCCTTGGGGGGATTTGTTCGGGGAGGTGGGGAGGACACAGCATGAACACCAATTTAAGCCCCTGCTGGTGAAAATTAGTTAATTAACTCTATCTCTCACACGGAGAGAAAGTCCCTTTGTAATGAAGTCTGCCATTCAACGCAATCCAAGCCTTTTATTCCAAAGCGTTGCCAACTATCAGCTACTGAAATTAGCAGGAACAGTTGAATGCAGGACAAAAAGCTTTAGAAGCGAATCCACAACATTACATAACTTAAAAACAGAAAAAATGGTTTGAGGCTAATCTTGGAATTAGAGGCTGAACAGAAAAACGCCTCACAGCTTAAAGCCATATGTCTTGTCTGCAGCTGGTGCTACTGCAATAAGACTAAGCGTGATTGCAATGCAGATTAAAATGTATGCACTAACGAACAAACAGCAAAACACAGATATACTTTTTACATAAGAATAAATGGGTATTTAATTTACAACAATTTCTCAATTAAAGTTCATCAGGTTTTCACACTGATTCTGTGTACTGACACAAAGTGGTCGTATCCCTCAGTGATGATAAAACGCAGGTGGGTTGCACTGCAGCCCTTTAGCTAAAGGACAAAAACACATAAAACAATAAGCTTCATTAGTAGAACATAGTGAAATGACAGGCTTTTGCAACAACAAAAAATAGTCTTTCAACCTACTGAAATAGAATTCAACTGGAGGTGTCCCTCTGTGTGTTCCAACTCTGTACAGAAAATGAATGGCTGAATCTCAGTTACAATTTTTTGGGACTTCTAATATAAATGTGAAACAGAAAAAAATGTGAACAGACGTGCATCTCACCTTCCTGTGTGACAGGCTCAAAGTCAGCCGCATTTGGTGAGGTATTCCTCTCTATCTTTAGATGCTTAACTGTAACAGAACAAAAAAAAAAAAAGAAAAAAGAAATGGAGAACCAAATAATCAAAGGGCACAAACTATGTTCAGCGAGTGGAGGAAAAAATATATCAAAAATGTTTTGAATTGGTAAACTGGGGCTATAGCATGTTTTCCCTCATCAGAGTTAAATTTATCTTTTATATCTTTGAATGGTTGGCATTATGTAGAATTGAGTTTTTGGAGATTTATATCATGCTATAATGTTATTCCCTCATGAAAAACACACCTCAAGTGTTGCTTTCATTCTTTCATGCACGTTTGAGAAATTCTTAAATCTCCCGTGGCAGCTATAGTTATTTCAGCCTTCTTTCAGGATTCCTAATCTTTGAGTGGGCTTTTTGCATTGACTGAAAGTTTTCACTCATCTTTGACAGTTTTCCGGGCTTTTGCTTTATTTATGTTGTTTTCCTTGGTCTGGTCTTCATTGTGTTGTATGATCACTAAAGTTCTCTAACAAACCTCTAAGGCCTTACCAGAACAGCTGAAATCATGACAACAATAAGTTACAAGTAGGGGGACTAATTGCAAAGTATGTGAAGACAGAAGCTTGCAAAGGATTTAATTTAAGACAATAAGAGTACGTTTTATCATAAGTGCTTGATATGTTTTTCATATTTTCATTGCTCGTAGAATCAAAATACAATAAAGATGTTGGTACGTGCATAACGTGAAAAGTTGAGGTAGTTTGAATACTTTTGAAATGCAATGTACGGCTAAATATATGCTTTCATTTAAAAACAGCCTAAGACAGATGCAGCTGTCAAAATATGATATAAATAGTTTTTTTTGCGAGAAGAAGCAGTAGGCTAAGACTCATACTGTTGTAGCTGTCCATTATCACGGTAGAAATGTTGGTCGTTTCAGGAAAGCGAATGATGAACTCCTGAGGAAACATCCCGGTGGACATCCAAAACGTTTTATTGTTTCTAAAAGAAAACGGGAGACGCAATTTTAAGCAAACGCAAACAATATGGCTCATTGAGAAATGCTAATTAACTGCGGTATTATGTAGGTGTACTGACAAAATATCAATACAGACAAATAAAGCACTCACCCATCAGTGATGTTTTCTGGTGGGTGATTCTCGTCGCTGGATGAAGTTAAAACAACGTGTGCACCAGAAGAATCAATCATAACTATTCACTCAAACTGTCTAAAGAAAACAACGACGGTCTCGAAAAGAATATATGTTAACTGGTGTGTTTTCTCTTTGAGTTTTCGGGATATGTCAAGCTACAATCGTTGCCAAGCCAACCGTTCCGTCGCGCACTATATACGTCACCTGTTTCCGAACATCACAATTTCCGACGCACGTTGCTAAATTAGCAAAAAGCTAACTCAGAATCCTGACTCCAACGTCTGCAAATGGCAAATGGATGCAAAGAAGTGTTATTTGCCCGTGGAACTGGACAGGCAAGTTGTGAACATTTCTCAGAGAAACATTAAAACACATTAGAATTATTTTCAGGTTGCAGCAGATTTGTTTTATATGAAGCTAACACGCTAAGATATGAAACTAACGTTGAGTCTAGCTAAGTTGGGTAACAAAGGGGAAAAAGAAATAAATGGAAATACTACTTACACCTGATAGCGCTAAATGTGAAATCTTAAGTTATTTTATGTAAAGTTGTGTATATAATGAATCAAGAGGAGTTTACTAAACAATACAGAATCATAAGGGTCATTTTTAGGAGTCTGGGTTGAAACATAATTAAGTAATTCCAAAATCTTTGATAAAATGCATGGGTACTAATGTTTTTGTCGTCTTTCAGAGTGACGATTCAGACATCTGGGATGACACCGCACTTATAAAGGCATACGATAAAGCAGTAGCATCTTTCAAGGTAAATACATTGGCTTGTGCTCATGCAAAAGTAAAGACTACTGCTCCACTGCTTTGGTCTTCTCTTTTTCTGTGTCCCAGACTGCTCTAAAAGGCGAAGATGAATCGCATGCGTCAAAGAAAAACCAACCAGGAAAGAAACGAAAGAACAATAAAAAGAACCAGAGCAGAAAACGTACCAATGCGCCACCTGATAAAGAGGTAAAGAACAGCTTTCAGTGTCAACTTTTAAATCTGCATGTATAATGTAAAGCACAAACATAATTATTCTCTGTGAAGATTCCTGCTCTAACCTTCTTAGTTTGTGTCAAGCATTTGTGAAAACAAAAAGGCTTTGCATTTAGATTTTATTTAGGTTTATAAAGCCATATGTAGAAATAGTTATCTGTACATTCTTTCAGATTGATGCTTTAAACATTTGGTAAGGATTAACTTGGCGCCACCAAACTCATTTTCTAATTAAATTAATCTGGATTACCTGTTTAATATTTTTTTTTTTGTATTAATTGAGTCCTTTATAAAAATGTATTTGTGACATGGTATATTTCCATAAATAGATGCAAACAAAATTACAATGCAGCATTTTAAGTCAGGGTCAAAGTTCACCACCATTTATAAAAAGGTTGACAGACTTGACATAGTCTTTTGCAACTTGTTAATTTTACATCCATTTGTTTTACTGAACTACCAAATGTTTGGGCGACAATTGTTGTTGGTGAAAGTTAGTCCTTGTGAAATTTATGTATTTCTGTCTAAATGTTGATATCAGACACGAGTCAGCCTTCAAGGTAAGTTAACAGAATTTAGATAAACATATAAATCAACATCAATATAGTTTGTTCTTTAATGATAAATGCCTGGCTTAAAAATTAATATTAATATGAAAAAACTATTAAACGTAAACTGTACCTTTTATAAATTTTTAAATGCAATATTAAAAAAAAGTTTATTGTGAAGTGGCCTTGTATCTATGCCATGCTGTACATAAGTTTAATGGCAAAATAATAAAAAACTATAAGAAGCATACACCTCTACATACAAAGCTAGATTAAAATGATGTCATTAATATTTTCCTTTGAAAAGGTCTGCATCCTGCGGCTTCAGCGCTGCAAATGGCTTTTTGGACCTTCCACAATGGCTCCTAATACGTTTGGCTAACGATTTGACTGAATATTTCCATTGAAACTCCACAAAAAACCACAAAATGCTAGTAACATTTTTTAAATGAATTTTTCTTGCTATAGGTTGGTAACGATGTAGTAGTATTATTATTATTATTAATATTATTATTATTAGTGTTATTTATTTTATTTTTTAACTAATATCAGAATCTCATAAAAGAATATGTATTCAACATTTTTGCAAAAGTTTATGTTTTACTTTATTTTAAAACCTAAAAATAGAATCATAATAGTGGCTGTTCATAAATAATGACAAATTTCCTAAAATATATAACATAATAGCCACATAACTGTTAGAGGTTTCTGAGTCTTAACAAAATTATTTATATTTAGGACTTACTCTGTCATGTATATAATCTCACAGAATGTGATGATTTAAGTTAAGCCATATATTATTATGCGAAAAATAAATGATGAAGTATATTCTAAATGAAATCAATAGCAATCCGTCATGTTTTATAGCACGTACTGAGTCACGTTAGTGTTTTGTCCAAATCTGGGTCATTTAAAATGTAGACCAGTAGAAAGCCAACTCTACTAAGCTCTATTATATGCACTTTGTTTTTGTTGCAGTGGCAGGTTGGGGACTCTTGTAGTGCTTACTGGTCAGAAGATGGCCAGCTCTATGCAGCCACCATCTCCTCCATAGACCAACAGAGGGGCACTTGTGTAGTTGTTTATACTGGTTATGGTAATGAGGAGGAGCAGAACCTTGACGACCTGATGTTGGAGATTTCAGAGGCTGATGAAGCAGCAAATCCAAAGGTAAGCTAGTTCAGAAATTAGTTATATGCACTGCATAACTAACATTTATAATGCAGTTTACAGTTCATTATTTTTGTCTGTGCCTTGTTTACTTTTTTTTTTTTTTTTTTTTTTTTCCTCAAATCCTCAAATGTGTTTCTTGGAAAATTTTNTTTTTTTTTTTTTTTTTTTTTTTTCTCAAATCCTCAAATGTGTTTCTTGGAAAATTTTCTTCATCAATTTTAGGAAAAAGTCAATATAAAAATATCTACTGCTTATAGGAAAAAGTGGAAGAATCTTCTACAGAAGAGAGCGACAGGTCGTCCACACCAAGCCAACACAAACAGCATCCACATGGTAAAACCCAGAAGTCCAAAACCCACAAACACCTGCCTTCTATGTGGCCTCCCGGTTTCCCCGGGTTTCCCCCGGGACCTCCTCCAATGCACGATTTTGGACATGTAAGCAATAGCACTCATTAGAAAAGTTGCATTTTTATTTAATTCTCAGCAAACCTGTTTGGTTCCAGAATGATTTGTTTTTATTATTTTGAGAGTTTGTTTATTCTTCTTTAAGCTGGGGAGAAAGTTGTCTCTTTGCCGCATTAAGTAAAACGAAACGTAAACGGTAAATCGCTTACAATGAGGCAAATAAAACAGGATCATAAACAAAGCCCTCTCAGAGTTGACATTTATTGTGGAGGTATTGGATTCCAGTAAATTCAACCGGCACTTGCCTTGATGGTTTGTCTTGCTAACACTTTCAGTTGCATGTGAATATATTTCAGAGTTAAAACTACAAGGACAGAAGTAACTCTGTCTGCACCCATTTTGTTTTAGATGAAGTTTATTTAGGTTAATATTGGGACCTTTTTTGTCAACCTAGAGTTGTGCGCCTGTCGAGTCATTTTTAAAATTTCACAGCTGTGTGTCTTTGTGTGGGGGTTTTCTCACAGAGGGAAAACAGACGATCTGCTGGTCATGGACCTGTACCTCCATCCTGGCCTCCTATGATGCCTTTTGGTCCTCCTGTAAGTTTTAAGTTTGAAAGCATGGCATAATTTTTACGAAAAAGATTTAAAAAAAAATATCAGGATTATTTGATTTGAGAAGTACTTAAGAAATTAAAATGTAAACTAAGAAGAGAATAAACTTCACCAGAGAGTAATAGAGGTGTGACAGCATAGAAAGAATCTTTCAAATTAACTCTGCTGCACAATGTTGCAATGTTGGAAACAGCTGCACATATAGGTCAATGGTGCTTTACAATATATAGTCTGTTACATTATCCGCTGCCTGATCACTTTCTGTTCCTCAGATGATCCCTCCACCTCCACCAATGAGTCCCGACATGGTGGATGATGAAGCCTTGGGTAGTGTGCTCATATCCTGGTACATGAGCGGATATCACACAGGATACTACCTGGTATGTGCTCAGAGGCCAACTTGCAGGTTATGAACTATAACTTGACATTTACAGGTTAATATTAATCAAACTTGTTTTATCCGTGATGTAGCGTCATTGGTATCTGTGAAATCTCTGGAAGAAATGCTCTGGGAAGAGGTTATGAGCTGTTAATATCTTATCTATTGTAGATTGCTCTCTGCATGCAAACACTGTGGATAAAATACATATACAGACATGCTTTGGTGAGTCAAAGCAGGGCTGAGGATCAGCCACACTGAAACAAATAAAATGGCAAGAATGTCATTGTCACAATGAAGAACTTTAAAATATAATTTTTTTCCTTTACATTGCTGTCAATTAGACTAGTATTTGGCCAGGTTACATTCTGTGTGTTCTACTTCGGATTGCAAATTTCATATATGATATTGGTAAAGTACGGCAAGCTATCACAGTTCTCATCTATGCAAGGAGTTGCATCAGATTCTCATGCGTACTCAGGCACCAATCAGTAACTTTTATTTAAAAACTAAAGGTATTATTGTTATTTCTACTAAAGTCTGCCATTCAACACAATTCAAGTCTTTTAATCCAAAGCTTTGCCAACTATCAACTTGTTAGTAAAGCGGTTAAAATAAAGTTATTTTTTTATTTATAGTTTTGATTTTGTTATTGAAAAATATACATAAAATGTCTGGTACTTTTACTGGTGCTCTGAGTATCATCCCTTTATGTTCCTCTGCTATTTATAGAGCAACAGAAATATTACAAGCTAACATTTGCTGGGTACGTTGTTGAGCTATTTGCTCAGGTTGAGACACACGCTACACAAACATGTCACTGGTAGTTTGCTAAGTGTAGTTTTAAAACTGTTGTCAGTGCACAAGGACTGCTGTTTACACTCCTCAGAAAAATACTTCATCTTTTGTCGGTTAAAAATCCACGCCAGCTGCATCAGGTTCTGCTGATGTAAGCTTACAGCAGGAGAGCCTGATCGTCCTTGTTGAACAAGTTCTGTTCTGTAACGTCAAAGCTCCTGATGAAACAATCTACAGTCGAAATTCATATTTTCTTTTTGTCTTCAGCTCAGTCTTTCCGACGTGTGTCAAAGGTACCAATTGGCATGTATCTATTGATGTGACACAGCATGGGGTTACCAAAGTGTCTCCCTTTTCATAAAAAGAAAAGTTCTGGCGCACTTCAAACTTCAACACCATTACTGTCTGTGTATTTCAAGACCTCGTATTTCCAAGTAGCTGACTTACCATTTCTTGTAAGTAGGGGGGGAAAAAATTATATGCCTTCTTTCTGTCAGCTTACTGCCAGTTTGCAGCACTATCTGTGTAAGGATGTGGACTCCGATAGTCTGTACAGGTGGATACGATTCTTGTCATTGTGGCATCTTTTGTGGTAACTTGTATTTATTCATAGGAGTGGACTTGACTAATAATAATAAACCCAGATCCCTGATAATAATAATACAATAATTATCTGGTATTCCAATGAAAGTATCTTTTTTTTTTGTATAGATTTTATCCTTCTATACTTTAAGGTGGTAGTGTAAACTCTTCATTGCTTCTCAACAGAACTCCATAATATCCAATTAGTCTTTAAAGTCTCATAAAAGCTTGAACAACTTTCCTTTTGTTCTCTCATAAAAACAGGGTTTGAAACAAGGACGGAAGGAAGCAAACAAGTGGACAAAGCTGCACCACAAATGAACCATCTCCAGTGTAGTTTGACTGACTGTGGGCCTCTCATGGACTGTAAAACAGAAGTCTGAGTTATGTTGTGTCCTCCTCAAGAAGTCTTTGAAGATAATGTTTTGTATTCTTTGTAAATAGATGAAATAAAGATTGTGAAAGTACACAGAAGTTGGCTTGATATTTTTGCTTTGTGACTCCATAAAAGAAAACATTCAAGGCCATGCACAGTGAAGTTCATAGTTGACCAAGCTTCAAACTCCGTTAAGGTTTAAGGTGGTAGTGTAAATTCTTCATAACTTCTCAAGCTTTGCTATGCTTGTTTTATACTTCTTATATCATGTTTAGAGGTTAACAAAGCTACGAAAGCGCCTCGCTAAATTAGAACAATCAAACTTGTATAGATTTATTACACACAGAGCGAAGCTTTACAGTGTTTTGTGAAAATATCACGATGTCAGTGTGTGCAATGTTTATATCCCAAAGGACTATTTGGAGAGCAATAATTGTCTAAACTATTCAAAGTGTTATGAGCTTGCATTTTCAATATAATAGCAGCCAGTTAGTCTCACAACAGCAGATGCTCACACCACACAGAAATGACCTTGACCAAAATGCTAAGTGTAGGAAGCACAGATGAAAAAGGAGAAAATATTCATATCTGCCTTTATCCCTGTTGTTTGTGTATCTTTTTCTTCTCTTTTCTTCCAGCCCACTTTCTGATGGTTGGTTGGAGATTGGACTCGCGTCTTAAGCGATGAGTTGTTTATCGCTTACCGTATTAGCGGAAGGTGTCATGGACTTTTTGCTGGACAGCTGTCTCATCAACAGTTTCCCCCATGATTACCCAAGCCCTAACAAGGCATCAGATGTAATATTCACATTTTCTGGACAACAGAATTTTCAGTCGGTGCCAGAAGAAAATAAATGACTGAAAGGTATCATGCTGTGTGGAATGAAGCTATAAGTAAATTCTTATGACGTTTACGTATTTTTCAATCACACTTTTCCTTTACCTCTTTATTAATGTACTTTTGGAAATAATGACACCCTCAAGCTCTCTCGAGAACCCTCCTGTGAGCCTGGTGCACTTTTCCCACAGGGATAATCTCACTCTCTCTACATGGCAGTAACGTTGAAGCTTAGCCAAACTGGAAGGTCCAAGTCAGTCTCTTGAGCGATACTTTACTTGAGCTAAAGACTGGACCCTGGTTGAGGCATGTAAATTGATCCTTTCTGGGATTACCTGTGACTTTTTTCGTAATATATTTCACTAATTGAAATACTTATTCAGAACAATAAATGCTTTTCCAGGAGGTGTGATGGCTGCAAGTCTGTGACTCAGTGGAATCTGCTGAGTTTTCTTAGAATAATTTTTCACAAATCTTAAAAGTAAATTCAACTTGACTGTTTCATAGTGAGGATCAAGCTGGAGTTTATGTAATTGACTCTGAATCGATCCTGTTTCATTGAATTAACTTTTGCAACTGACTCTTTGCGTGCCTTGACATTTTATATTTGTTGTGAATTGATGCTATATAAATAGACAAAGCAGAAAACGAACATATGTTCTCGCCAAACGTTGGCGGTATTGTGTGCAGACGATGCGAAGTCGAGCTGCCGAAATCGAAAAATGTGGAAAAAACCGTGACGGTAAAATGTGTGAATCTAGAGCCGAGAAAAGGTGAGTTTAGTTGACAACATTTGCATCAGTCAGAAACTCAAGGATGTTTGGTTGCAATTGCAAATATTGTCCAGCAGAAGTCAGACAAGTGTAATGAACTGCAATTGTTGGAACATGCTTTATGAATAAATAAGTTCGATGTTTCAACTTGTGCAAACTGGAAGCCACACACTGCAGAGAACACTTGTCTGTGAGTGTGTGTAAACACACACCTCATCTCTCTTTGGCACGCCGCTCTTATTTGTGATTGCAAGCCAGACTCGACTACAGTTTTATTTCCTCTGATGTTTCCCGCACAGTCAAATTCAGGGAATCGTTCCAGTTTACGCCTTGCATCAGAGCATCTCCTGTTTTTCCCCGGAGGTGTCCCCTCATCTCCCAGCCCCATATAGCAACACATCCATCATAATGTTTTTCAGCTCACATCAGATGGGTCGGTACCCTTTGGGCGTTAGTAAGCACTGCTTTAGCTACAGTTGTGGCATACCAGCCAGCTTTGTGGATTAAAAAAAAAGAAGGATTCCTAAAATCACTGGGATTTGAAAGAAGTTTAGTCTTGATGCCATTTACACCTGATAGACATTTTCTTTATAGGAGAATTTGTCTCCTTTTAACTTGTGGTGCCGAGTTTAAGAAATGAAATTCACAAGTCTTAATATGATGGGTTATCATTTATTTTCCTCTTTTGAATCCATCATAATGTTTGAATCTGGATTATTTGAGCCTTAGTAACACAAGAACAGAGAAGAAAGTAGTGCAAAGGCTGCAGATACTCTGTGCATGTTTATATTTAGAATCCAGAAAACCACATATAATTACAGTGGGAACAGAAACACTCGCTCTGCTCTGCTTGAAATGCTTTCATTCCCTGAAAGAAAGGCCTTGCAGATTTCCCATATTTCCCACACACGTAATTTGCTGCCCACTTACACCCGCTGCTCTGGCTCAGAACTGGCGGGCAGTGGCTCATGTCATGTGTGAGTTTGTGTGTGTACAAGAAAGAAACATAATCAGTCTTTGTGTTTGGATGCAACAGCATGATTGTCTTTATGTATTTTTTTTTACCCATGTGATCTTCCTCCAGCTGCTCCAAAGCCATTGCTTTCTGGGTGAAAAGCGGCCCCTTTGTTTGTATACAGACTGCAGACTGCAGTCTGCGCTTTACGACCCACTGTGATTTCCCATATTTATGGCCATATTTGCTTCTTGCTGAAGCCCCCTCTTGTTTTTGCTGTTTTGTGCAGAAACCAGAGAAGAAAGAAGGATGCCAACAAGAAAAAAAAATGTAGTTTGTGGTATTTACAACTTGAATATGCACCGTACACGAAGAGTGATAAGCCAGAGTTATCTTTTCCCCACAGACGGGGTTCAAATCTGCCACAGCAAAAGCCTACACATAAACCGATTGCTTGCCTGACTCTGCAGCAAACTAAGCTGCCCAAAGGGCCCAGGAGAAGCCCAGAAAGGAGTTAAAAGGGGGTCCGACCTTGCTCGGGAAGGCATCGCTCCCCTTCTGTGACTGTCAACCCCCTACTGACCAATGAGGCATGAAGCGTGTAAACATAATCTGCATTTTGCATAGTCCCTTCTAGGAAACTTACAGACATCCAAGTAAGATCACACCGCTGCATGGGCTTCAAGGCCTTCAGCTATTTACTCAAGCTTCAAACGTTCAAGCAAAATTGTGTGTTTGCATATAAAAAAAACAAAAACTTTGAGGGTTATTAATCTAAGTAAGTTTATTTTATGGCGCTATTTACACAGAATAATTACGGCTACTTTATAGGGAAAAAATAAATAGAAGGTTAAAACTTAATTCAAATTATACAAAAATGAAGCACCATATAAAATAAAATAAGTTGATAATGTAATCTTTAAAAGCGGGATTAAAACACTAATGTTTTCAGTCCTAATTTAAAAGGATCCTCATTTTCTTCTCATTTCAGGCTTTCAGGTGCAAAACAAACAGTGTCTTGACACAGTTACCCCCTTTGGATTTCTTCTCATTTGGCTTTTTTGGCACACATTTGAAATCATTTAATGCCAAAGACGACTTGAGTTAAACACCAAAAGCAAGAGCGATCTATAATAATTTCACTAACTAGTTACTGGCCAAACAATATTACTCCTCCAAGACTTCATCAATGACTCAACTCAACAGAAACAAGCTCAAAATCCAAAGCAGTTCTTAGTATCACAGTTTAGCTAAGAAGAATATATAGGCATTAAATAAAAAAAGGCCCAATATTACAGCCTTGAGGAACCCCACATATCATCTTGATTTGCCAGATGATATGGAAAATCATCTGTTCAAAATGGTCCCAGTATGTCAAATAGGATCTGAACCAATCTCACCACATCTCCTTTCTGTCAATTTGAAAGTTATGATCAACTGTGCTAAGTGAGGCTATGCAAACCTTTTCGCTTTATTTCCAAAGAGGCAGAATGCCAAATTTTCACAGAAAATTCTGAGAAAATATAGTTTGTTGATAATAGAAAACAAAAAACAAAACAAATTTTCACCAGTGAGCCACTGAAGTATGTTTGTGCTAAGTTGGAAATGTTTGGTGAGAATATTTCTAAGCACAGTGGGCTGACTTAAGGAGCTTTGGAGCTGCTGCACTTAATATTTTTGTCAGTTGCAGATAAGATAAAATGTTTGAGTTGCTAATACTTGAAAACATTAAGCAGACTGCTGGATCAGGTCTGTCTATTATTCATGCAAAAATTAAAATATAATCAGACGCGTCAGGCTGCATTTCTTCTTTCCGTTTAGTTTGACAATGCACATGTCGAAGCATCTACTTTGTAGAGACGGAGAAAACAAGAGTGAACATCTTCCAGCTCACCGCTTTCAGGTCAGAATGCCTGAGGCTTTGTTATTTCTGTCTTGCGGGAATCTCCGATTTTTCTTTCTAGAGCTGCATGGACAGGTGCGGCTGTTGATCAGGGATGGGTTAAAGCATAAAATAGATATTAGAGACTGTAGTGGTGAGACGTTGCAATATCAAAACAGAATGTTTCAGGGTATGAAAGAAGAGAAGAACAATGAGAAGAGTTTTTGTTTTTTTGTTTTTTTGGGGGGTTTTTGCAAAGACGTACAAGGCAATACAAAGCACATTCCTGAGGATAAGATTATTTCTCTGAGGATATGTTGGATGTGAGCCACGGCATCTGAAAAGATCAGTGCCGCCTTTATGGGCTTTGCATCAGTATTGCATTGACACCCTCTGCAACAGAAGCTGATCTTTGTCACTCTCTATGTGGCTTGACCTCTGGGTCAGCGAGAATGATCTGTGATCACCGGCTGAACTTTCAAAATTCCAGTCACAGCAGGTTCAGAAATGTTCCAGCGCCTCCACTAGTTATGATTCACATTACTACTGGATGTCCATGCTCCACTGCAGATGCTCATAAATAAAAATGTTGTACCATCAGAGTAAAGCCTATGCCGCCAGGTTTACAACCCCTTAAACAGGATGCATTATTGGTACAAAGGAAATTGGAATTCTCAGAGGCTAAGAAGGAGCAAATAAATATTAATTACACTATAGGAAAGGCTAAAGATGGATTGGGCTCCTTCAGCCTCGCACATTTATGCACGTCTATATATCCGGCCCATACACTGCCTTGCAAAAGTATTCACACCCTTTGAATAGTTTCACATTTTGTTACAACCAACTTTCATTTCTTTTTTCTTTTTTTTATTTTAGGTAATACAGCACAAAGTAGTGTATAATTATGTAGTAGAAGTAAATAGAAAACTGGTTTTCAACTAATTTACAAACTCAGATGTGAAAAATATGGCATATTCCTCAAAAATTATGTGTTTGTCTACAACCAAAAAACTCAATAAAATACTTTGCAACTATTGGCTAAAAATGTCAAAATGTAGAAACGTTGCAGGGTACAAAAAATTTTGTAAAGCCACTTTTTTTTTTTTTTTTTGCAATGGTGCAGAATCAACCAGTTATAAAATCTTCTCGTCTGTGTGTTTAGCATTTGAGAACTTTGGAAAACAGAACCGTTGCCCTTTTTAGCTTGACATAGCTTTTTACCAGAGCCTTCTTGGTCACATTCTTTGCTTCACAACAGTAAACATTCCTAATGACAAAGCTGGATGGCAGGCAGGGTAGTTTACTAAGTGGAGTGTCATTTGGTATTGTCTTGCAGGAATGAACAACCCCCATATTGCTAAAGACGTTGTCTCGAAAGCAACGTGTCACTCCAACGCCTGAATGAATTGTTGATGTCTTCACTGAAGTGCATATTATCTGTGTGCTGTGGACAAATGCGTGACCATTAGGGGCAATGCTTTTTTTTAGATACACTGACAGCAAACCTAATTGTACTTTAAAAGCCAAGTTGATTATTCGCCAAGAATCAATTGTTGCATATAAAGAACTACATAACGTAGGATAAAGCATGAACAATATGGATCTCCAAAATGCTACGCTAATGTCTGGACTAATGGAAAATAATGTTTACAATATCATACCTAAGGTTTTTCTGTATTTTTCCAAACAGTCTTTTGGATTTTGGACCTATAGTTCATACCCCTTTTTTTTTTTTCAGAGTTTGTTGCAGCTACATCTTTTATGTCTTCGAGGAGAAATTTTATGTGATAGGCCATTATCATATATTTGTGTTTGTCTCATCTTGCCCAATGAGTCAGTAGGCCAGTCAATAGGCGAGAGGTGAGGTACGCCATGACCAGGTTGCCAGTCCATCGCAGTGCAACATAGAGACACACGAGACAAACAATCACACACATAGCACTTAAAAGAAACCAATTAGCTTTGCTTTGTTTTGCAAGTCATGTTTGTGGATTGTGGGAGAAGCCAGAGTACCTGGAAAAAAAACCACTGTCTATGTATGCAATACATACATACATAGTTTAGAAATTATTTCACATGCAAAAGTTTGAAAAGTGTGCCATGTATATGTACTAGCTCTGGTCAGTACTTTGTAACACCGCCTTTCACTGCATCACAGCTACAGGGAGTTTTGGAGTATGCCACCTTCAACATTGCACATCTAAAGATTAACATGTTCTTTACAAAACAGACAAAGTTCAATTAGTTGTATGTACAGTACAGAAATGTCAAAGTCATACAACACATCCTCATTTAAATTCATGCTTGGAAATTCTAACACATGTACATTGGCCTTGACTTGAGCTAACTCTGCAGCAGTATTTGTCGTTTGTTTTGCAACGCAGAGCCTTTTGGTTGATGGTCAAAAAATTCCAGTTCATCCTCCTTGGGACAGAGCTTCTTCGACTTGTTTGCTGTGTTCCCGACAAAGCAAGTGGCAAACTGCAAAAGGGAATTCTGATGGCTTTCTTCTTGCCATGTGCAACAATAGCAAACTAGCAGCTGTATTTATATTGACATTTAATAGCGTACAGGTGGACTCTGTTTACTCATTATGTGACTTCTGAAGGTAAGTAATGTGTTTTATTCAGGGATATTAGAGTAAATAGAACTGAATACAAATATTCTCCACTCTTTTTATGTGTTTAATTATAATGTTTTTAAGGATGCATATACCCACTTTAGGTACTTTATATCAGTCTCATACACAGTAAATGTCAACATGTGACAACTTCAAAAGTGTCAATGCTTATGCAAGGCGCTGCGGGTAGATATTTGATCCATAATATCAGTGTGTAAACATACTTAAGCCACCGTAGGGAGTTTACAACTCTTCCTGCTGAGCGAGTTGCATTAATACTCCTACAAAAGGGCAAATTGCGGCTGTAAATTGCTGCCATTGAACACCAGCAGAGGTCTCCGGATGCGGGACAGCGCAAAGTTAGGTCTCAGCTGCGCACCACATGGGGTGTTACCGTGTCAATATGCTGGACTCACATGCAGGGCAGTGTTAGGGGAAATAAGAACCAGCTCTTCCTCGTTCAGCGGCTGGATTTGTCTTGGTTCAGATTGGGGCTCCCGCGTCTCAAGAAACTACAGCAGAGGGTTAAACACTGGATTTATTCCGCTCCTATTTCGCCTGGGACTTTTTCGCCGGTGGGATAGTTTCCTAATCCAACACCTTGATCTGTTTGGAAGATTTTATTTGATTTATTTATTTATTTATTTTTTTATGAATCGCTCCCCCCCCGTTTTTGCGCTCCGTGAAGCTCAACCTGGACGAGACTAGTCTGTTTGAAAGAAGTTGTCAGGAAAGAGTAAAGAGACGATGTTTTGCCGAAATCAAACGACCAGAGCCACCGTTGCCCGGGGCTCTGCTCTGGAGATGGAGATACGGCGAGGGAAGTTCAGAAAGAGCGATTTCCTGCACACATCATCACAGGTAGAACTTTTTTAAACAGATTTTTTTTTCTCTCACACACATCAGACGGTGACTCCGTTTACAGCTTTGTCTGATCGCTCTGGTTCTTTAAAGTAGCTTAATAAACAGAGTGCAGATGTAGGTCTCAGAGTTCATCAGTGTTTCGGTCTGTTTTTTCAACACTTCTCATTAAGGCTGTGCTGTTTCATTCTCCAATTGTTTTTTTTTTTTTTTTTTGTTTTTTTTTAATTTAAAGCAGTTATCTCATTGCTTGTTCAAATATTCTTGGTGCTATATTTCAAGCTTTTAACTTTTGTAAATCTTTATAAAGCTGGCCAATAGTGACTAAAAATCCAAAATTACTTTGTGGGAAGAGTATTGCATATGCCCAATAAAAATTAAAATGAGTGTTATGCTATGTTCATGTTATGGTCTCAGTCATGGTGAATACCGCTGATTTGGTAGTAGCACATCATCTCCTTCAGGAGTTGATCACAAAATGTATTTTTTCAAGAAGCATAATAAAGGAAAGTTGAGTGGAAGGAAAATCTTTGATTACAAAGATGGACATGCAATTGGGATAACTACAGCCCCGAGAGAAAGGTGAAGCGATGTTCGTTCAAGAGTTTCGGGGGGAAACTCACAGGCTGCGAGGTCTGGAGCATTCACAGATATATCCAGAATATGGGCTGCAACTATTGCATTCCTTGGTCCAATGCACTCCTGAATCACAAATGAACTGGACTATTGCTCAGTGGTCCAAAGTACAAGTTTTAGACAAAAGTAAATGTGCAAGTCTTTTGGAAATCTTGGTCCCACAGTCCTAAGGAATAGTGAAATTGCACAGGCTGTAAGTTGTTTAAGCTCTTGTGTGAGACCATTGCTTCATACAAAAAAAAAAAAAAACATACAAAAGGAACCATGAATCCAAATATCACAGTTGGACATACTTTTGGAGATACTGCAGTAGGGTACAATTTTCTAAAATCTTGTGAAATATACCAATTTTCCTAGAAGCTGTAGGTACTGTACTTCTGTGGCCACAGGAGTAATAAAATAAATCTTGGCATCAAGATTGCTTCTCCATATATTTGTGACAAAATGGGACTTTATCAGAATCTCACTGGGTTATTAAATCATCAGACAGTGTTAGGGTGGTTCCTGTGTAAAAAGATCTTTTGTGAAATCCTTTCACAAATGAAATAAATATTTTATAGTCAACTGTTGCTGGTATCACAGGAAAGTGGAAGCCATTGGTTAATGCAGCAATTCAATCACAAAGTGGCTGATCATGTAAAATCACAGAAGTTGAAGAGTGAATACCTCCAGACCATGTTTGGCCTCCAGATTTGCTCAGGAACAAGTAAGTAGAGAGTTTTTAATCATGGATTGGCTAAGCAGTTGCACCTAAGTCTTTCATCACAAAGTACAATACAAAGCTTTGGATATAGTGGTGTCAAGTATGTTAAGCTGTTCTCTGGAGAAGCAAATCATGTTTCTTTGTCTCAAAGTTTTAGTAAAAGGGGATTATGGTGTGTGGCTAAGTTCCTGAGTGTGAGCCTGGTCTCTTCAGGACAGGAACACACTTAATACTGCGGCATGCGAAGACATTTTACACACGTTCCCTCTCCAGACTATCTGGGAACAGTTTGTTGATGGCCTCTTTCCACTTTTGTACTGGACTGTACACCATTATACAAAGAAGTCATTAGAATTGTATTTAGGTGCAAGCTAGGTGTGAAGGATTTTGACTGCCCAGCCTTTCTAACATCAGTACTTAACCTTACAAATGCCCTCTTCAAAATGGCTATATTCCCACAAACACACTCCTAACCACTGTGAACAGCCCTCCCAGAAGACTTAAAGCTGTTATTGCTTCAAAGAGTGGACCAATTTGGCCAAAAGCAAGTGTCTCTGTAGATTTAGAAACATCATACACCCTATTTATACCTTTCATATGGCTGTCCTTGGATGAAAAGTGCTACGTTTACACCATGATTTCCTTATTCCTTTCTGCAAAACTACCATGTCGGCATCTGCTTCACGTTAGTTGCCGTTTGATAGTGAGCCAGAAGTGACTTCCAGTCTAACCCCTAATTATTTTTACTCACAGTCCAATTTAAATCCCATTGGGGTGGATGGCCCCCCTTTCTCTCGGGAACCCCTTCCTTTTACGTTCTCTTACAATCTCATGATTGTAATTCTGAGATTGCCTCTTTAGGCTGCAGCTACTATTGTCTCTTGTTTGAGGAGCTTTTGTAAGTCTTGGGGGAAGTTTTTTCCAGCACTGGGTTACGTGTGGAAGAATAGGGGGACCAAAGAGAGAATAGACTCGGCTGTAAGAGGAGACTCGAGGAATGTTGAAGGTGCAACAGAGTATCGATTCATTCTCTCTCTTTAGATGTGTCTTTTTTTGTTGTTGTTTCATGAAGGTTTAGCCTGTTCTAGCAGACATGTACACCTTCAGGTTATGTTGGTTAGGATTCACGTCACAGGAAAACGCAGTTAACCTCTGGGAGGTCAGGCACACTTCATGATCTATTGATCTGCTGTCAGAATAGTCTGACCTGTTTGTTTTGAGCTCAGTTCTGTGAAACAAGTCCATCCATGAAGTAAAGTGTGACATTGTCAGAGGGTAAAGTCATGTGAATGTGTTTAAATCTGAGTGATCAGGGAATAAAAATTTCAGCTTGTTTATTTTTAGTTGATGTCGGCTCGTTGTTTTCTAAGAGCTTATCATTTATCTATGAGAAATAAAACAGCAGTGCATGGGTTATTTAGGGCAATGTCAAAATTTATTACACTCGGAGAAGAACTGGCTGCACATCGAGATGTAAATAACCTTTAGATCTCGCTGTGTTTATAGTCACACTGTATTTGACTTTCTACAAAATCATCTCTCTATTAGTTATTCATGAGGCTGAAGGCTTCCCGTCCTCTTACAACAATCATGTTTCCTTAACTCTGTAAAGTATTCTCTGCTAGCTCTCATATAAGATTAATTTGTGCTCCAGACTTTGTTGCCAATGCTAATGATTCTCTTTCAGAGGCTGGAAGTTTCCTCTTTGCTCTGTGTGTCCGGTCTCTTTCTGAATGCCAGCCTGGAGCCAGTGCATGGCATCTCAATGAACTACTATGAAAGCACCTTTTTCTCCCACTAAGCCAGGGAAAATCACATTTGAGTGTTTAAGTCAGTGAATAAATGTTTAATGTTCATTTACTTAACGATATGTGTTAAAGAAGATGATGTGTCTGTGTCTACGTAAGGCCAAAGAAGGCCATGATTGTGAATCTCCTAAAATACAAGACATTGGGAATGAATCTGTTTGCTTTGCAGCAAACAGTGATAAAGGTCTAAATAACATTTAAAATATCCTGATGTCACTGCAACAACAAGTTGTCTATGCATTTATTTACATTTCCTGCCACATTAAATGCCATGCATGGAAAAGATGTGTAAACCCCTTTCATTCCCTGAAACATTCAGGATTAAAAATTCATTTTTACAAAACATTGACATTAATAAAATCCCTTTTGGCGCATGGACTGCCACCTGTGCTGTCAAATATTCCAATTACATTTATTTGAAATGGAAGTATTCCGCAAAAATTGTGACAGCTTATTTTCTTAAACGGTGATTACTTCTTGACAATGGTAAATTTTTCTGTGTAAGATCACGCTAGTGTAATATAAGATAAATTTATTCAAAGACTCTATACATCTCTGCCAGGACTGTCCAGTAAATGTTGAGCTGGCACTGTACATGCCCAGATTATACAAAAGGTGGCTTTTCTGCTGCTCTTCTTCAAAAATAATCTAAGCTCCTGAACTGAATCAGTCAAGCTGGGGTACACAACACCAACTTAACGGGTCAAGTGGTCAAAGACTGAAGGATTGGGGGACTAAGCAGAATTTGCTGTTAAACCCATTCCATGGCCTTCATGTTGCCCCTTTTACTGCTCCTCTCATTCCAAACACAAGACATCTGCTTTTTGCATCCTTTCTCTCAGATGCTTTTTGCATCTGAGAAATGTTTTTTTGCTGGTCTCTAGACCCTCCATCCTCCCTAGTTCTGCTCTTTCAGCTGAAGATGACCAGACATGTATTAGGACCTTGGAAATTCACCATTATTATTATTATTATTATTATTATTATTATTATTATTATTATTATTATTATTATTATTGTTGTTGTTGTTGTTGTTGTTGTTATTATTAGGGAGGAATGCCCTCAGTTTTCATGCTTTGTCGGCATGTTGCATTTAATTTAAGGATTCGCTACGCCAGTCCACACACCACTGTGGCTAACTGTGGCTATATAGGGTGAGGAAGTGGTTAGATCCACGTGATGACGCACCCGTTCATCCATCCATCCACCCACCCACACTCTAAGCCTTTCAGAGGGAATGGTGAAGCTTGGGAATCTGGCATGTGTGTTGGCTGAAAGCTGTAACAACTCTGGGCTACGTCGAGACTGGATTTGGTGAAGTGCCCTTCTCCACCCCATATGTCTCTGTAAATGTCTGTGTGTAAATGAAAATCTGAATGAGTTTAAACTAAAATAGCAGAAATAACTTTTTTTTTAAAGTTTGTTGAAAATATGAAATAGAAATTAAAACTTCCTTAGGAAAAAAAAAGAGAAGGTGTAGATAAAAGATAAGAACCACCTTTCAAATTATCAACACATTTCTTAGTAATAAAGGAAATCCACCATTTTTCCAAGACAAACAACCTGAAAGAATAAAGCAGAGCAACTTTCCTGTACTTCTTCCAGCCTTACTGTTATCTGTTATCGTCCTCACTCCCACAATGCCTGAATGAATCACAGAGACGTCTCAACATAATGAAAATGAACAATCTCTGTAAATGGCTTCTTACACCTACGCGCCTTCATTTTACACTGAAAATAGCTAATTTTGAGTCTTCCTCTCTCTCACATCAACTACTTCCACACCGAAAGGTGTTGTCATTGCGACCTGGGAGGGATTGCTGTTTCTATTTTTTGATGCTCCCGTCTGTTCTGTACCACATTTAATCCTGTTCAGGATTGCAGTAAGGGGCTCCAGCAATAACTGGTGATGTACGAGGTAAAGCCTGGACAGATTTATTGCCAACTCATGAAAAACCAATGTAAGATTCATCAGTTAAACTGTTAATCCCCTTGGCTAAATTCTCTAAGAATATTTTTTTCTACTTCAAACTTATAATTTGGTGTCATGTTGACACCAATATTCACAATTTGGGCAATTACTGTTAAGTATGGTTTATGGTTTGGAGCCTTAAGCAGTTTCATGCTAAGCAGCCTCTCAGTGTGGCTTCTGCTGGTGTTTATTGTGGCTCGTGAAGCACCGATTTACTAAACTGGCTTACGTAAGCATGTGTCTGTCTCCCTGCGTGCAAAATAAAGAGAGGTCACACAGATGTCACCGCATCAAGTCTTGAACTCACTACTTATTTGCTTACAGGGAAATAGTGAACGATTCCTAGGCTTCAGAGTCTAAGCAAATCTGTGAACCAAGAAAGTAGTGCTCTGTTACTGCAGTGTAGCCCAAAACCAAACAACAAACTAAAGCATAAAATGCTAAGAAAAAAAACAAAACAAACAACAACAAAAAAACAAGGTTCAGAGGCCCAAGGGTCCTGAGGAGTGGATGCACTCTGCTTTATTGATTTCTTGAACAACTGCAGTGCCAAGATTGGCCTGCATATATTTGTCTGTCTGTGCGCGCCCCTGAGGGCTTTCTGCCGTGTTGAACAATGCGGGGGTACTGAGGAGATGCTAGGGAATATTTACCCCTCCTCGGACCCTTATTCTCAAACAAAGCCGGGCCCGCTGGAGGTTTCTGCTTGGAGGCTCTCCTGGTATGCCGACGGATATTTTAGCTAGCAAATGTTTAACTATTCTTATTACCAAGACTTTGTGTGTACATCAGGGTAAAGCATTGTTCCTAGACAGCTTCAGAATGAAAAATGGTTTAATCAGTTTCTTCAAGCGAAAAGCAAAAGCTAAGTAAGTTCTTGTTACTTCTCTCCAGGTAATGACTGGACTGTTTGCTTGGCGAGTAGAGTAATGCAGAAAGCAGAACTTTGTTTCAATATTATATTTAATTTACCTCTTTTTTTTTACCCTCCCAGCACTGAAGTCTCTTAGTGTTTACAGTGCTTTTCATAAACTATTCACAATCCCTAAACTTTTTCTGTTTTTTGTGACAATTTTGAGACAATGCAACTACAAAATTTAATGTTTTTTTGTTTGGATTTAATGTGAGTGTCAGTCAATCAAGGTGCGTTACATAATAAAAACAAAAACTTATAAAGACAACACCATACAGTCAAGAATTAATCAGACATTATATTTTTATGAGTGCCATCACCAAAATCATTCAAATCTAATATGTTGGTCAATGTTTCCTTTATTATGGTTCAAAGGCAATTCTAAAGAGTTGAGTTTTTGGTCTTGATTTAAAGGAACTCAGTGTTTCGGCTGTTTTGCAGTTTTCTGAAAGTTTGTTCCAGATTTGTGAAGCTGAATGCTGCCTCTTCATGTTTGATTCTGGTTCTTGAGGAAGCAAAGCAGACCAACTTTTACTAATGTGATTCGTTTTGGAAAGTTTCTTATTTTAAATGTTATTTTCGACGTATTAACTCCAAGCTCTTTGCCTCTTTCAGGGTTAAAATGTGTGTATTTTCACAGCGACCTAAAAATAGAAACAGCTGATAGTCATCCTGTGCAGCAGATGATGTTGAAGCTCAAAAGCTCCAAAGGTTCATTTCCTTTTCCAAGCGACACACATGAAACACAGATACAGGATGTCCTCTGACCCTTGACTAGTCTGCAGCACAGACTCAAGGACACTACTCTCCTCTCAGCCTTATCTTATCTGATCCCTATTGACCGAACAAGCCAGACAAGCCATTTAATGCTCAACTGGAAAAGATGGTAAACACTTTAAATGTAACAAAAATACATCCGTTTTTTGTGTGTTTTTTTTTTTTTTAAATGTGGCTGGTCTATTCTAATATCACTCAGCCAGCTATTCCCAGGTCCCTGCTGCTGTAAATGGAAACGTCTTCAGTGTGTGTGTGTGTGTGTGTGTGTGCGTGTGTGTGTGTGTGTGTGTGTGTGTGTGTGGTGGAATGTGGTTTGTGTCTCTGCGGGACAACCAGTGTCAGGACGCCGTTTAACAGCTGAGGGTCAGCTGCTTATGTTACAAGTAAACCCCACCCAGCCACACATCCACATTCATTTTAACGGCAGCGCTTCTCTCTGAACAAGGCGTGAACATAAATAGCAGACACAGGAAGTGAGTCACGCCCAGTGTTGCTATTTAGTTCGCACACGTCTGCTTCTTCATGTGCGTCTCCGAGCCTGCCCTCTCTCTTACCGTGAAGAGTTATGAATGAAGGCTGGTGTTTAGCTTAGTTAGTCATTCACGGTAGCTGAAGTTTGTTAGTCTGTGATTCCCAGAACCACCTTTCATTGTGACTAAGCAGCCGTGTCTCATTGAGCAGGGTCCATTGCGTATTGCCTGACACAGATGGGCTTTGTTCGCCCAGCATGCACTATCTTGTTCGAAGCCATCACTGCCAGTGACTCGTTTAGCAGACAGAAATGGATCGAGAAGGCTTAATCCCTGCACACAGTCCCACTCCCACAGATGTGGGAACTTCCACAATGATTAAAAAATTAATCTTGACTGGATTAATCTTTTAAATCTGAGTCGGCCAGAACATTCCAAGTTTACTGGAAACTTCACACAAAATCACTTTTTGCTGTAGTTACAGCTAAGTAGGTCCATGCTTCATTTTCAAATCTTTCCACAGACTCGCAACTGGAATAGTGTCTGGACTTTGACTGAGCCGTTCTAACACTTAAAGATGTTTTAATCTACACCATCCATTGCACAGTGCTGTGAAAAAAACATTTTGGGACCCTTGCAGTTTTATATGCTTATTTATTTTTGCTTTTTTTGTGTTTTTTTGTCACAGTAAAAGGTTCCAGATCATCAACAAAAATGTTACCATCAGACAACAATTACCAGGGTAAACACAAAATGCAGTTGGAAAGGTTAATAAGTTTTTGATTCTTTAACAA
Organism: Poecilia formosa; assembly: GCF_000485575.1. Classification (NCBI taxonomy): domain Eukaryota; kingdom Metazoa; phylum Chordata; class Actinopteri; order Cyprinodontiformes; family Poeciliidae; genus Poecilia; species Poecilia formosa. Next base: position 2,419,050 of record NW_006799944.1, on the reverse strand, counting down.
GAAGGAGACTGGATAAAAAATGGCATCCATGAGACGGTTCAAGGAGGAAAACCACCACTGACCTGATGAGAGAAGTCTCTTGTCTCCTGTGGAATCGCCACAGTATGATGTTGCCACCACTGTTTTTTAACATGGGAGTGCGTTTTAATGTGATGTCACTTTTGAAGGTAATTGCACCGGGTTTTATTCAATTGTCTCTATGCAAAGGCAGCTGAATATAAGCCTTAGCAACTTTTTTTTTTTTTTAGAATGATTTAGCTTTTGGAATCTGCTCTTCTACCCTGAAATAACTTCTATTTAAATTATACATTCAAAGATTTCTTTGCAAGCCTTTGGCATGTATTGCATTAGTTCTGATACTGTTCATCTGCCTCTAAGAACTGAATCTTTCATCCCAAAGACCCTGCCTCCCTAAGAGCCATATTATACCTGCCATTTCATTACGTTCATCCTCAGGTCCCCTGATGATGAACGTAACATGTGAAACATGTTTTTCAGTACCAACCTACTTTTCTGATCCAGATTGTCTTTCTCCTCTCCAAAGACACACAGAAAACGCTACCAATACTTGAATTGGGCTTTTTCATTGGTTATTTCTGTTTACCGGTAACATAAGACCGTGTAAACAAGAACTTCACTGTCTCATGCCAAAGGTATCTTCTTCCTGTCACCACAATACTTCTCTGTTAAGCATAAACAAAAGGCTCACACATAGAACCAGATTCCTCTGTAGGGTCTCCAGTACAGTGCTGGACAATTGCTGTCAACGCCTTTGTCAAATTTTTCGTTCTCAGTTTTTTTTGTACAGGAGGAAATCAGTTTTAATCGACACCAGTTTGTATGTTCTTATGTAAACGTGTAACCTCTCCAAGGACAAGTCATTGACCTTCGGATTATTCATGCATTTAGGCAGAAAAATAAAGGGCAGATCTATTTCAGCCCCCTGTTCTTCACCTTTTCTTCTCTCCTGTTTTTGCGGCTCTCATTTTTTATTTTCCTGCACACAAAGGGGCTCTTTATCCCTTACTCTGTACATCATATCGCCAACCGACTCTACCCTGAGAGCAGATGGAATCAGGGCCTCTCTTTCATAAAGAGGAATGTGCAGTGAAAGGAATCGATTCAATGAAATGTTTAAAGGTGCTTGTATGGGTGAGTGGTGTGAGAGGTGTGCAAAGTCCGTTCCCGCATTGATCTGAGGTATTGTTTTTGGTCTGGGCAATCTCACTAAGGACATAAAACGACTGCCAATATAATCTGGCAGTTCTTCTAAGTAGTTTAGTGTCTCGAATGGTCGTGTTTTGCTGTGTGTCCTGAATGCAGTAAGGAGGTGGCGAAGGGGGCACAAGTGCCAATGATGTTGTCTGTGTTGTTGATGCAGAACAGGTGTTTGACTTTATGGGACCAGATGGGTCCATTATGCATGTTCCCCCTGTTCCCTGCATGCCGCACAGTATATGTGTCCCCGCCAGCATGTCCATGTTTAAATGTGTTTGTTCGCTGAGCCGGGCGTAGCAGACGGTGGGATGTCAGATCTGGTTCTGTCTTTGTGTTGGTCCTGCTGCCTCAGCGGTAATCTCCGTTGGTTCTCTGCTACTTTTCTGTTTTCGTCCTTACCTGAAGGCACGGGGAATTTGCTCTGTGTTCGCCATAATGGGGATTAGGAAACGTTATCATTCCCACTGTTGATGTAGATGGTGCTGTGTGGATAAATGAGTGACGATTAAAACGGTGCGTAGCTGGGAACAACTTAGGAAATGATGTCATTTTGGCAAGAAAATCCATACCTGATTAAATCAGACTGAATGGGAAGAAGGAACAATTTCAACACAGTAAATTTGTCTTTTTTTGTGTGTGTGTGTGTGTTTGTGTGTCTTCTCAGTTCTGTTTGCAACTTTTGACCAGCTCCGTCTACTTGCAACAAAATGTTCATTGGTTCTATGAGATTGGAAATACCAAGAGTGCTGCTGCATCCCTTTGGAAGGCTATATAAATTATAACTTTCCAGAGTCAGTGATATTTTTCTTTCAGGTAATTTTGCTTGAGCAAAAGAACTTGGTTAAAAATTATACACACTTGGGGTGCTGTGGTGGTGCAGGGGTGAAGCACAACCCATTTATTGAGGGCTTGTCCTCATGCCAGTGGTCATGGGTTCGATTCCCAGCCTGGCAACATTTGCCACATGTCTTCCCTCTCTCTCATAACCCTCCTTCCTGTCAAACTACTTTCAAATAAAGGCCATTAGAGCCAACAAAACATTTTAAAAAAATTATACACATCCGAGAATAGAGTGTTGATGTCCTTAGACCACACCCTCCTTTATTATATAAATACACATTACCTCATATGCTTAAATCCAATAATCAGCTGGGACTTGGAGAATATGCAGAGAAATGATGATATGGTCAAAATAATTACCTGTTAATTTGGTCGAGGCTAATCCTTAGTCCCATGTGGTACAAAGTCATAGAAAACTAAAAGATAAATTAGAGCCGTGATATCACATTTAACATTAAGACATAAACCAACATTTTCACACTTTATTGAAATTTACACTTTAATGAGAAATTAATTTGGCATGAAACTGAAACTTGATCTCAAAACTGTTTGTCATTTTTCCATTTAAAATTCTTAACTTCATGTTCCTTAGACGTATTGTTGAAAAGATACCCTCAAAATGTTCTTCTCACATGCTCTTCCTGACAAAAATAAAGAAAAAAAGTTTGCTTTTATTCGTCCCTGTCAGTTTGAATTATAGTTTCCTGTGAGTCCTCTCCACGGTTGTTTAATTTTCATATATGGATAATGCAGATGCTGGCGTTCCTGTTTAGATTTTTACATGTTTGGAGGGTTACTGCAGAGTGCACTCCCATGATGCAAGTTCAGATAGAAATGTGGAATAGAGTGTACCATACCATACCATACCATACCATACCATACCATACCATACCAACTTTATTTATAAAGCACTTTAAAACAACCACAGCTGATACAAAGTGCTGTACATTAAAACACAACATAACAATTAAAAAATAAATAAACATAAAAAATAAAAACTCTTACAGTTTAAAAACAAACCAACCAACATACAATTTAAAACTAGATCCCGCTGGAGTTGAAAGCCAAGTAAAATAGATGGGTTTTAAGACGAGCTTTAAAAGTGGACAGTGAAGGGGCCTCTCTGACGTGCAAAGGCAAGTCGTTCCATAACTTGGGGCCCATGATAGATAGTGTGGCAGAAATTGCAAATAACTCTTGTGTGAATTAATTTCTTTAGACCATTATTTTTCTCTGTTGAATATGCTGGTGAAGCTCACCTTTTGCATGCCTGTTTTAGCTGGGAATAATTAGTGACATAGAAAAACATTAACATTCTCTCCATGAGTGTGTTCTGATTGTAAATGTTGACTTTATTACACATGTCCGTACTGTGATATTAATGAAAATAGTCGTCTTTGTCTTCTGATGTAGACACTGCCAGCCTGCAGAGGGCGCCATTGCTCCATAACATTTTCAGCATCGCTGTAAGTGACCTTTCTCTGGCATTGCTCACCTCCCTGAACACGTTTTGACATTGCTTTATACTCCTCATGCCTTACAGTCATTAATAGTCATTTCAAGAGATCATTCACACTGTTAAGTGTAAATGAATAGCCTCTGCGCACCTGTCCTCTTACAGTCACACGCTATGTCTGTGATATTGCAGCGCCTGTGCCTCTGAGGGCAGAAATCAATGGAGATGAATCTCCTAATGAGCAAGTTTCTCTTCCACTGAAGTGTCCGCTCTCTCAGAGGGATGAGTTTCTGCAGACTTTGGTAAAAGGCTGAGGTAGCGTTCCTGAAAGTCAGCAATGATTCTGGGAAGCAAGCAAACTGCTGAACTGTCTCCAAGGGTGAAAATGTGTGCATGTGTGTGTGTGCGTGTGTACCTGTGTGTCTGCATTTCCTTTAGGGGATGATGCTGATGTGGAATCATCTATATATTTTTGCTCCAGTCAATGATAAGATTGAGTCTACTCCCCAATGACTTTGACGCACTCATCCCTTCTTTTCAGCGGAAGAAAAATATCTGCCAAGTGATTTACGATCAGTCCTCTGACTTTTCTTCTACAAGCTGCTCAGGCTTTGATGATTAAGTCTTGGATGCATCAGTGTCTCGTTTCACAAATCTTACAGTAGAACTTGACCCAGACTGGTTGAAACTGATCCACCTAATAACAAGCCAGACTGCTGACGAGAGTTACTGTGTCGTTACATTGTCTCCAGGCTTGAGCTATGACTTTGCAGCTGTCGGTGTGCGTGTTTTTCATCTTGTAAACTGAAAATTGACCTTCTGTGGGGGGAGACGGGGGCGGTTACTCATTGAAAACGTTCAGTTTCACAACTGAGGCTAATGTCATTAAAGTGAACAGATGTCACCCAGAGTGAGTCACAGTAAATCTAATGTAATCAACTTCTTGCATTTTTTTCTCAATTTTTTCAAATCTCTTAACTCCATTTTTTTATTTTTTTATTTTACTTAAGGAATACTTTAAAATGCTGTTCTGTGTCTGTGTAGCTCTGTAACGCTGTCCAAGCATGGCGTGTTCAATGAAGCCAATCTAATTGCTTTAATTACTGACCAAATTGCTGAACATAAAATATACACGTAAAAGTATCCATAAGAATGTCAGTCATAAATATAAGGAAAACAATACAATCACAATAGGACAAACAGTTAATATCTGAATGGAACCAACATGAATCTTAAGAACAGATTTTAGAGTGGCTAGCTAGTTGCTAGCTCACAAAAATGGATTTTACTAGTCCACTGAGTACTTCATCTAAAGTAAGTGTCCTCTCTAAAACCAACCTTTTCTATGTATTTCATACTGTGTCTCAGGAAGACCAAAACAAAATGTTTTTTCTCAGCTAATTATGATCTAAACCCATCCAAGTTGTGTTTAACAAGAATGGTACCAAGTTTCAGCAGATGAAAAAAATAATTAGAGACCCAAATAGCAAGCCCTGAGGTAACCCACATGTCTCTGTAACAGAAAAGGATCTGTGATTTTTTAGACCTCTCACTGGCTGTTTTTTTATATTGCTGTCCCTTTTTCCAATCTTATGTGTGAAAGAGCAAAAATACTCAGAGAAACTCTTTTGTTTGGTCTTGCCTTTCATTTACCAACTTTGCTCTATGAGAGACAACAGGGAGAACTTGGTGGGGCATAATCACAAACTTCATCAGCTGCATCTTTCTACTTTTGAGGCAGTTTTGCCACAACCCCTTGCCGTTGGAGTTGCTGTGAGCGTGTTATGTCTATTTATGTCTAAAATGTGTGTTTATGATGCAAATATAGCTTTGCGTTTCTGTGTGTCTGTGTGTGTTTTAAATGAGTGGGAGGTGCGTTGGGTTTAGTTTTCACATGACAGTCAGACGTCTTTGTTGTGGTTTTGGGTCTGGCTCCCTGAAGCCCTGGTGTGTTTCCCTACCCTTTTCTGCTGCCACACACAGCAGGGAACTGAAGACAGCTTTTATCCTCTTGTACAGAAACCTTCATAACCTTCACAATAAAAGGTTTTTTAATGTATTGTAAGATAATGAGGGCTGGTGACGTGGAAGCTGCCTTTTGGTTTGTGACAAAAACTCGTTAGCCAACATTTTTCACTTTCCTTTGTGCCATTTCAGATTACGAGTTTTGATTAAGCCAACATTCAGCTGTACCAAATTGACCACTAAAAAGGCCTTTTTTTATGGTCATGTTTATAAAGGATTCTTTTTTTGTTGTTTTGCGTAGTTCTAAAGTTAAGTTAGCAGCTTCTTCATTTGGAGAAAAAATAAATATGTTTTGTTTGGAGTTACGGTATTGTGTTATTACAAAAGTTGAAATCCAAAAGCATAACCTGTCCCCCGGAAAATAAACTTAATGTTTTAGACCATGATCATTTTGATTTCAAAATCATGAATTTCCTCAAATGATCGGTTGCCACAAGTAATTAGATTTTATACAAATAAAAACTGATTTGATTTGACTGATAAAATAATACTTAAGCGCACAACTTGTTATCTTGAAGTTCTATTTCTATGAAGTAACGGAGTTGTGTTAAGGCTTTGACAAAATTCACTCCTAATTTCTTGGGTGACACAGACTGATGAACTTTTAAAACCTTTTCCATTTGTTATCAGCTTGACACAAATTGGAACCCCTGACTCTGACGTGTTGTTACAAAGGCTCGTTTACCCCGGCTGATTTTTCCTGCTGTTCTCTTGAAGTGATTAATTTTTTTGTCATAATTTCAATTGTTTTAACTTCTTAATTTTCTTAATGGACTCATTTAGCAACTTGTTTATTGTGGCCCTTTTTATTTTGTTGAATATATTTAAACTGTCTGTTTTGATTTTCATCGACGGTCTTTCTTTCCTCCCTCTTAATCAGTCTATAATGTTGTTTTAAATGAGAATTAAGTGTCTTTAAACTAAAAGCTTTCTCCTCTCCTTTCTTGCACTAAAAATACTACAAATAACCACCTTCCTTCTGAAACGCTCCCTGAGCTCTGAGTGCACTTCGCTTCCTCCAGCTGATTAGGTGCATGCAGGGGGAAGTTATCCATATTCCTCCACACATCCGTTCAGAAACAACAAAGCTCCGGGCATTGTCTCGAAAGCAGCACAGCCCTTTGGGAGCTTATTATGCAAGGGTCAGCTTGTGAAATTTGTAATCGATGTCTTTTCTCAGATTTCGCACGAATGTTCTTTCCTGATCGAACTCTTTTTTTCTTATTTGATCGAAAAGGATTTGGATTGCTCTGACAACATTCTCACAGCAGCTGACTATCACAGCTGGCTCTTCCGCAGTCACATGTTGCTAATCCAACCATCATCCCATCAATGGCTTGTGATCATCTAACAAGGCAGAAAACCCAGTGAAGCTGAAAGGTGTTAGGTCTTTCCACTGCTAATCCTAGTAGTACCGTTTTTTTTTTTTTACTTCACTTTTTTTTTTTTTTTTTTCACCTCACCCTCTCTGGCTCTGGGCCAAGAACCAGCAGAACTGTTTGAGTCAGCTGCCTGTCTGCCTGCCAGCAGGACCCGTCATTGAGATAATAGCTATTTTCTTCTGGTTTTGTTCAGCTTGTGGGCTTTTGTCCTGTTAGTCTTTGTATTTATACTGGAAGGGAATTTACATGCAGCAGTTTTATGGTTCAAGATGCTTCTGGTGGGGTGATGGAAAGCCTTAAGAAGGATACAGTGGGATTATCAGTCTTAGTTGACGCTTGCTTCCAACGTGTATTGTGGTCTGATCTTTAAAGATATTATCCAGCGGTGTATTTTTTCCCCCGCAGCAAATGAACAATGGCAATAAAATCTAAGCTGTGTAGAAGTAGGGATTTTCAATGCAGGATTTTTACAGAAATCAGGGGATTTTACAGAAAGCACATTAAATGATGTTGATATTTGGGTCGATGACATCACAAGAGGCAAATATTTGATCTGAGCTGCTAGAATTAGGAAGTACTATGGAAAACGAGCTTCTTTTGACATATTTCAACATAGATTCTGAAGCATTAGAGTTGTGAGGTGTTCAACTTCACATTTAACTTGATTCTTCCCCAAGTCATGATGGTCCCAACAGTGGATGGTGAAGCTAAATCAAACGATGACAGTGAGAGTCATCAGAACTTTAAATGATTCAAATCTGTATGCATGTAAAAAAAAAGGGGTTGGGGGGACATAGAAAAATATAAATGGATGTACTCAAAGTAACACTGATTGGTTGCATTTGACTGTGGGTTACCATGTAATATTGTTCAGTAGGTGACAAACAGTAATTCAAGTGAGTTTCATTTATTTCCACTGAAGAGTCTAGCTAATAGCTTGGAAAATTTGCTTTGCCTCATCCTTTAAAAGTTTCAATGTTTTAACTTTCATTAAGCTTCGTTTGAGATTTTAAGCTTTTCTCCCAGTTCAGCAGAAGTTCTGACAAAGACACAGCATGCAGCACATGGCGGACACACAAATTCCAGCATGTTTTCTGAACCACTTTGACTTTCGCTGTGCAGGTCCATGTGATACATTTCTTGCTCTACCCCGGGAACTGTAAATCTCAGTCCTCTCTCCAGCTGTTGCTGCCTGCGACAGCTTAGCTGGTTGATCATAAAACCTGCAGGGAAGAGGTGTTTTTGTTGGGGAAATGATCCAGCTGCTTGCCTCTTTGTCCCCTTGGGTTTCCTCCTGTGAGGTGAAAAGCCTCTCAGAGCCTCTTTGTTTCCAATGTTTGCATTTGTAAAAGGTTTGCAGCACACGTTCTGGGGGTGACGGGAAGGCAAATGTGGGGGAATTTGTGTGTTTGAGCAAAAAGAATGGTTGGGGTAAAGTAAAAGTGTTGTCCAATGCATGTTTGGGCTTGCGACGCATTTAATTTAACTTGGAAGTCAGGCCTCGTAATAGGGGATGCCATCACACCTGAGTCATGTTGCTGTTGCGAGTTAGAAAATGAATTGTTGGAATGATAACTATACTACATGAAATACCAATGTAACATTTTGTGCTTTTAAAACACTGAGGAAACATGTTCAGCATCGAGAACTGAGGTTTCACAGTACGATCTGTGCCCCTAAGTTTATCAATCCTAGCTGTCCGATGTGCTGAGAGTTTATAACTGTAACTTTTACAGGTTTTTATATGTAAAATAGCCACGATGGTCACTAATATTTTCGATTTTGGAATTCCGATTTCCAACAAAAGTAAACAAAAATGTCCATCTACATATTGGCAATGTGGCATTTTGCCCAGGGCGGCACTATGTCTAGTCCTGTTTCAATAAGTAGAGAATGGGTTGCAGCCTAAATTACGACAAATGCAGAAACTTCAAAGTGTTAATAGGTCACTAAATTATTCATCATTTATTACAGACACTTTAAAACTCAGCATGGTTTGTGATCTTTGAACAAAAAGAGAGTTACATTCCCTTCACCTTTGGGTCCTAAAATACACCTCACTAAATGGTTCTGGAATGAGTGCAATTGTTATAAATCTGACTCCGTGGCCAATGGCCCGCAACGTGACGCTTGTTTCCTGTGGAGGGGTCGGTTTGTGGTCTGCGCAGTTTGTCCAGGGGACGCACACTTCTCACACACAACAGCTGGAGAACAGAAGACGGATGTTGTATTTTCTGTGCTCCTGATATGCTTTTTCTTGTGCCCAAGAAAATCACTTTTTTCTTTTTGTTTTTCTCCCCAGAATCTTTTCCCGTTTTTTTGTCTCAAAGGAAGGAAGTAAAAACCTGTTTCTGTATTAAATATCAAGACTTATTTTTAATTGGGGTCCGTGCCTTATCCGATGATACGGAGCCCCAGCTGTCACGGTTCAAATTCCCTCCATTAGGGCGTAATAAAGAACAAAGCTCTCCACCCGCTAGCGGCTGCGTTCTGCTCTGGCATTTGCGGTGTTTATTGGTTTGAAGGAGAGCAATATATCTCTCTCCTCCCCCTTTTTCTCTGTTTTCTTTCTTTTTAAAGTTCGCTCTTGCTGCCCGAAGCGCGTCTTAGGGGTTAATTTAACGCCGAGCAGCCGGAGGAGCGTCCAGGCGCATACGCGCTCACTGATACAGTGGAGTAGTTGTGCCGATTGCTCCCGCAGAGGCGATGCCCTTTTGTGGAGAGGTTCCTAGTCACAGAGAACACACCACGTTCACAGCGGGGACACAAAGAAGAGCTCCGTTTTAAAAAAGAAAAAAAAAAAGGGCTCCATTCTTCCCCCGCTGTTTACTGTGGGTGTTTACAAGGATTTTTGTTGTGCGCATGTAAAGTAGGAGAGGAGAGAAGACCCCAGCTTGCTCTCTCCCCGGAGTTGCCAGTCTCGCGTTGGACGGAGAGTGAAACTCTTGCGCACGAGTTTTGCTCATGGAAGTGAAGATGAAGTTCCCTACAGCGGTTTCAGCAGGATAGCGGACTGGAATCCTGTAACTCGCCTTCAAAAAGAAGCAATTTTATTCCCCCTTTTATTTGCTTCCACCTGCACAAAGGATGCCAACTGATAATAAATACGCAGACATGGAGGAAAAACTTTGGATACTGGAGGACCTCAATATGATGTACATCCGTCAGATTGCCCTCAGCTTGCAGGTAAATTGCTGACTTTTGACCAGTTTTATTAGACAGGAGAAATGGGTGGGCTTGCATTGTCACATTGTAGCTTTCTGAGGTTTTCCAGTGAATCTCTTTGACAACTGACACAACATGCTGCTGTGGTTTGGACTGGTACATACAGAGGAGCTTCTTAAAGAATGTGTGAGTGTGTGTGTGTGTGTGTGTGTGTGTGTGACAAACTAGTCACACTGACGCTGGTGTGGTCTCTTCCTTCACAGATGGTAGATAGAAAACAACCCCACATGTCACCCATCTCTCTCTCTTTTAGTGTGTCCTCTTTCAGCTGGGGCTCACACACAGTCCACAGCTGCACGCATGGCCTCCATGACTCCCAGTGTGATTGTGAGTGAACGTGTGTGTGTTAAAGAGAAGGGGAAAATGTTTTAACATGTAAGCATTTTTTTTTTTTTTTTTTCTAATCCACACAATCTGTGTTTCAGTCGTCTCAGAGGAAATAGCTAAGGAATTTGCTGCTTTTTAATTTTTTTTTTTTTCCAGATTTTAAAGAGAAGTTAGACATATAGTCACTGGCACTGTTGCAGAAATTGAAATTAGAAGCTTTGCTTTTTGCTATTTTAATCTCAACAGATAAATGTCTGTGGTGATTCTGAAGTAAAACAGATACAGCCTTGAATTGTTGGTACATTGAACTGCAGTTTCTCATAAATACAACTTTGCAGCTTAGATAAGGACATCTGGACTCTCATAAGTTTAACAATGTAATTTTTAATACTAGTGCAGAGATGCAATGTGTGCTCCCTTTCTGGTCCTCGTCAGCATCTTTGTCTAATCTGCTGGGGTCTTTAACTCAGACAATGAGTTTGTGCTGTTGAGGCAGAAGCAGGGTAGTCGGAACCAAAACATTGGGTCAAAATTTATCACCCAGTCTAAAAACATGCTACACACTTTAGCATCTTTTGGAGATGAACAACTTCAGCCAGTCAGTTGGATAAAACCCTCAGCCTCATTCCAGGCCTTGGGACAAGCTCAGAAATATATCCCAGATTGGCATTTTTTCTAACTCTACAATTTAGAGTTTGAAGATTGAGCCTTTAATCTGTGACTGTGAAGTAACTTGATCACTATCAGGCTGCATGAACCACATCAACTTTCTTAATTTGTGCAGCATCTTTAAAATCTTGAGCTTCAAAGCTGCTTTCACATGAGGGTACAGTAAAAATAAAAGCCCTGTTTCTGGAGGGTTTTTTTATAGTTTGGTGGCCTGTAATGCTCTGCCACAAACCAGCTATCATGGGTTCCTTATTTTTTTCCAACAATGATCTGATCAAGCTGTAATCACGTTAACTGTGCTTTGATGATAAACTTATTTACTGCCCAGACATGGGCTGTGAAAATGCCGCCTTGTCTGATAATTGAATCTCAGGCATTATGGTGGAATGTGGGAATGTCTTTCTGGAGATCTGGCATTGCACTGTCTCAATTTTAGCTTAATTTTACTAAGTCAGTTAAAATATGATAGAACATCTTTATTTAGTCATGTGGGAAAACTCCTGTGTTACGTTTTCCCCTTCAGACGGAGCTCAGAGGTGAGGGGTGTCTTCCACAAGTCAAAGTATCTGCTCCGAGAAGAAAACAAAACTTTGTTGGGTGATTCTGATGGTACATGGCCTCTTCTTTGCTCAGAAACCCATTTCACTTGGTCGCCCACTCTGTTGTTCCCCTCTCCACGCTGCAGTTCTCCTCACTATGGGTGGGTTTATTAAACAGCGAGATTCTTTGTATGTGGCAGAGCTGCACAGCCCACAGTCCAACTGTAATTTCGGCAAGCTGTGGGGGATATAAGAAAAAGAAAAAAAAAAAGAAAGAAAGAATGGGTAATTAAAATTTGCAGTTATTAACTGTAAACTCTCTCTCTGCTGCTCTCATTTTCACGCCACAGCACAGCAGCTTTCTGCAAAGCCACTCCCACCCACGGCACAAGCTTACACATGTAGGTTTATGACTTATACAGACGTTAATATTCACAGATTATGCCACTATATTTTTCAGGTGTGCACATATGCTGTGTAAGCGCTCTAATACGTCCTTTTGTAATTTTGCATTCAGTGGAAAGTTACGTTTCTGCTCTTCAGGTTTTAACAAGTCTGTTGGAATAATAGCATTGACTGCATTCTTCGCTCCACTGTTTTCTTCCGTCTGCCTCCCCTGTGAGGCCCGCTGGGCAGCAATGTCACTTCTTTAATTGTGCATAAATTGCCAAAAAAAAGAAAAACAAGAATTTTTGCCACAGGATACAGGATTTGCCTCAGAGAGGGGGGGATGAGGGGCGGGGGTTATGGGTGATGGGAAACAGGAAATGGTCATGTGTAATTATGTCCACCGCCACTGGGAGAGACAACTACATGTCACTGAAACTGCCAAATAAAAGAAACACGTGCACCACTTCCTGTTATCAAAAATGCAGATATACAGTGTCTCAAGAAGAAATCATTACTGATATAAATTTGTTATAAAAGTATTACTGATTGCACTTTAAAAATTAGGTAGCTTTATGTTATTAAAGGTAATTCCCATTAAAGGTTCTTGGTTAATGTCAAGTTGTCATAACAAAGACATTTTGAATAATGTCAACTTTGTATTAAAAGTGTCATAATTTACCGAATGACGCTTTATGACAACAGTCATAAATATTCATGAAGGCTTATTCATGTTCATGACAGGTGTTATGTCATGTTTATGACAGTGTCATTTCAGTCTTATTCACCCCCCTTCAAATAAAGAGTTACCAATATGACTTTAAATTATGACTTGCATACATAACTCTGAAAATGTTTTGCAAATTTGTTTACAGCCCTCTCTGAGTAAATACTCTGCAGGAGCACCTTTCACTGCCGTTAGGATTTGAGTATGTCTCTAGCATCAAGAACCTGAAACTTTGAACCGCTCTTTTGTAAAACAGGTCATTTTTCCCCCCCTGCTGGATAGAAAGTATCTGTGAACATCGGTCTTCGACTTCTGCCACAGTTTTGCAAAAGTCTGGACTTTGTCTGGAACAATTTGACACATGATTCTTTGATCTTAACTGCCCCATTATTAAGCTTTGAAATTATATTCAGGATCTTTATTATGCATAATGGTGGACCTCCCACCCAGTGACACGCAGCTTCTCCAGGTTTTCCTCCTGGATTGTTGCCTGGCCATTGACTTCCTGTGCGATTCCGCTCAATTAAAATCTTGTTTCACATCACATTCTGGGCTTTCTCCCGCTGAAGTGGCCCACCAGCAAACCGAAGGATGAGTTGTGATCAATGGCGTCAATTTTCTGTGTTATTTTAGAATTGTGTTCTGCCTGTAGTTTTAGCGATGGCAGCAGTGGGAGTGAACAAAGCCGTTCACATCGTGGCCAAACTTTAGCGATGTGGAAACTTTTGAAACATCAAGAGAGTCCATGCCTCCAGGAAGCAAACGTTTCTCAATAGCTGAGAGCCCAGACCCTCTGGACGAAGCAAATAACACAGGACAGGAGACTGCTTTAGTTTTCCTGGATTGGTTTGACTAAACCATTTCTCCCTCCCTCCTTAAAAAAAAAAACATCCCCACAGCATGATGCTGCCATAACCATGTTTCACCAAGCAAAAAACGTTTTCAGCCTGATTTGCTACTTTGCATGCAGAGAGAGTTAAATTTTGGCTCCTTCTTCCACATGTTTATGTCCTCTTAACGGCTTGTGGCTAACTCCTAACAGGACATCCTATTGCTTTTCAATTAACAATGGTTGTTTTCTTGCCACTTGTTACTAAAGGTTTGACTGTGGATCTCATGATTAATAGTCGTCCTGTTGTCGACAGCTTCCCACCTGATCTGTGGATGTCTGGAGCTCCTCCAGAGATTTCATTTCAGATAATAGCTTGAACAGCGCTCTGTGAGACGTCCACAGCCTGTGTGTGACCTCACTCTACTTGAGGCTTTCCTGATGTTTTCCCTGATATGTTTACTGTGTTCCTTGGCCTCCATGATGCTGATTGTAACATAACATTTTAAAATGTTCAAAGACTAGAAAAATCTTTGCTATTTGTTTCATATCTAAACTTTTTCTCTAGCTATTCGAATGCTACGAGCATGTTTTTTTCTTACATGCACAACATGGAGACCCTTTTTTTGTTTTGTTTTTTTTTATGATTTTTGCCTTCTTCATTGAGTTAAATGTCAAGAGTTTCTAAGCGTTGTTTGTGACCCAACTTGTAAATTCAGGATTTGTGCTGGGCAAGCCATTCTTTGTTAATCAGTCTTTGTCTGTGTCAGTACAATTCCTTCTCTGTGTGTGAGTGTGAATGTTATCTGGCTGATCACGCCAGCAATCGCGGCTTTTTGGAAGCACAAAAACTGGAGAGTGAAGAGGAAAAAACATTTAGTTGCGAATCCTTTTCAGAACAGCAAAAGTTAGCGTAGAAACTTAACCGCTTTTGCGTTTTTTGGTGTTTTAAACGGCAACAAAAACAAACAACTGAGAGAAATTCTCCTCCTTGTCAGGATGTATTCAGCGACCTTCGCGTGGTCCTTCAGTCTGTCTCAGACCTTTGGTATTCCCGAACATCTTCCGTCCTTAAACAAACACAGACACGCTGACCCTGACGTGCTGCATTAGCAGCAGCTCGTCTCTAACGTCGGCTGACTGGGAACTCACATGGGAGTGGGTCGGAGGGGGTCAGATGTCAGGTTCTTGCTGGCTCACTCAAGACATGTGCTCAACCTCTCACACGCTCCAGAGACCTAAACTTAGTTCTGACGGCGACTTGGATGCTTTTTTAGCCTGAAATATCCTGTGACTGATATTTATACATTGGCTCCTCATTCAGTCTCAGAGCTGTGGTTCAAGATGTCGCAAACATTTGCTTGAAAAAAAAAAAAAAACTGAAGATGGATGGATGGATGCATTGTCTGCTTTAAACTGTGCTGATGTAACCAGCTTGGAATGAACTTGGTGGGTGATTCAGTTTATCCCTTCTACATATGATGTCATGTCCATTAAAGCATGCTGGGATTGTTCCACCATTTTTGCTTGTGACTGTGAAGCATTCCCTGTGTTCAGATGGGAGAAGATATCCCTCAGATTTTAGATTCTGTAGTTTTACTTTTCCTTCCTTGAAAATGCATGGTTATGTTGAGAAATAAAAAAAAAATAAAAAATAAAAAAACAGCATATAATCTAAATCTGCAGTGGAACAACAAGAACGGTTTTGTATGTGTACATAGTAGCAGTGTTGAGATCAAAACTGAACTTTTGATCTTAATTGCGAGACACTTTTTGTCCTGGAAAACTAACACTTCACCCTAAGCGCACCATCATCACAGTGAGACAGAGTGTTGGCACTGTCATGCTGAGGGGATGTTTTTAATCAGCAAATACTAAGAAACTATTGTTGATGGGAAGGCGGATGAAGCTAGGATAATTCTTACAAACAGAAAAATAATTCAATCCCAGACGTATTTGATCTGTGTGTCTGTAGGGTGTAACCGGCACAAACACAGATCAACTGATTTCTTTTATTTTAACTCATCTCAACATTTGTTGAAGAAAAAAAAAAAAACATACCGCATCATTTCTTTTCCCAACATGCCTCGTCTTTCACCACATTCAGCCTCCCTCAAGCCTTTATTCGCTGCACACCTTTCCTTGTATAACAGCAACATTTGGATTAGGATCAATGCATCGGTTCACGGAGCAGTGAGCAAGTAAAAAGGAAAAAAACACACACACACACACACACACACACCCCGTGTTTCAGAGTGTGTATGTACATGTGCTTTGGAGTCCGTGTGTTTGTGTTGGTTCAGCTGGCAGGTTGTTTAGGTAGCTCCATATTAAGCTCCGCCAGACACAAGTGGAAGGAGTGTTAAAGTCACACAAGTCATGTCAGAACCAGAGCACATTCCTACATGACAGACTTCTTCTGCCTCAACATAAGCTTGTGTTTGTATGCTTTGTAGTAAGAAAGCGTTTGCAAACAGTAACAGGCCAGCAATATGCTACATGCATTCGAAAACAAGCTACTCTTATCACTCAGGATTTCAGCGTTTTAAATGTGTTTATTCGTGTGGCAGGGTTTTTCAGTGAGCTCAGTTTGTTTGCTGTGTGTGTGTGTGTGTGTGTCTGTGTGTTTTCGATTAAGTATGCTTTCAGATTTTCACTCCTGAGTTGCTACAGTTGTTTGCAGTTCTCTCAGCGGTGCATGCCAAAAGTGACCAAGAAAGGGAGTCTTTGTATCACATCACACACACCTACTGCTCAACACCAAGCCTCGCTCTCCTGCTTGGAACAACACATCTGCTTTCCAAACCGCAGCTATCCCAGCCAGCTTTCCTTCGACCGTCTAAAGTCCGAATCAGGTGGCCCCCCACCTTGGATCAGCACCCGGTGCCTCCCGTGGATGTTACCGCAAAACTGCATCGCGCCCCTCGGTAGTTCATCCTGGCTGTTGCCCATGAGGCGGTTGGGAGGAGCGGCGCTGTTCTAAATAGGAGCTCTGTGTTAGGAGAAACCTGGTTGGGTTCTGCGCTGATCCGGTTTCCTTTGAAAAACAGCAGGCACGGGCCGGGAGACGGAGCAGGAGAAAACACTGGGCTGAAGGTGATGTTGTTGTTGGAGCCTGCTGTAGGCCTGCCTCCCCGCACCTTTGCTTTTTGTTGCTGCTCACCCCATCTCTGCCTGAGGCTGCCTGATAGCTCTACCTCGCTTATCTCTCTACCAGCATTCAGGCCCTTATTTTTCCTCTGCTTTCATCATTTAAAGTAGGCATGCACCAACCAGGATTTTGTCACCAATCTCTGATTTTTGTAAAGCTTTGACCAAGTTATAATATTTAGCCAGTTCTGGTTTATCCCTAAATATAATGTAGGAAAATATAAGAACAGCAACCAACATATTGTTTTGTAGCTGTGGAAGGGGAAGGCCAAGCAGTAAAACAGGACATTTTTTAAACCAAAAACCTACAGGGTTTGATATTTTAAGTTGTTTAGCATCTTAGGCTACAGTGGTTATTAGCATACTTAGCATGGCTTGTGTTACAGAAACATCAGTTTTTATGTGTATTCCCTTAAGAATGTAAAGTCTTAATAATGTCTCCAAAAAAAAAAAAAAAAGCCAGCTTTTCTAAAACCAGACCGCTTCATGACAGAGTTTGAAAGGCTCAGAGAAACTTGGCTGCATTCAAACTTCTAACATCCACAGTTCTACACTGACTGTCTTTAAAGCTATTACAAGCTTTTGAAAGACTTCACTACCTAATTTACCTAATTGGCCGTACCATGAGGTGAAGAAGAGAAGAACTGCATTACGGAAGAGACGGAGACTCCAGTTAAATATGTTTAGAAGTACTAATAAACTTTCTTCTGTTGATTTTTTTGTTTGTTTGTTTTCATGTTCCAATAAAATCCCTCTGTGTTTATCTGGGTAGGTAGAGGCTCAAAGAAGACACTCTCTTTGTGGTTGTTTTAGCATTATTTTTTTAAACATTTTTCTCTTTTTAGGATTTTACTGTAGTCATCTTGTTTGATTACAACATTTCAGTCATTTTAAAAGCCTGAAAATAACTCTAACTCTGAGTCCTCTTCATTCATTTTGAACTTTTGTTTCGCTATCATGAACATGCATTACGACAGTTTGAATTTAGTATTTCTAAGTAAAACCTGGAGCCTGAGTTATTGTGTTCACAGCCTTGAAAGTTACAGTTTTGTTACTTTTGTGTTTATACAGCCTGTTCATGAGCTTGTGTGATGTATTTGTTTTCTTTCCTGCCAGTGAGATAAAGTATGCGCAAAGAACTGGGCAAGAGTGTGGGTCCGTCAGTTCACTCACTGAGGATCATGTGCGTGGGTTTAAATGAATCTATTTGTGCGTACTTGGCTCTCTCTCTCTCTCTTTTTTTTTTTAGTTTTTATGTTCTTTATGTCCGTCTAATATCTATCTACAGACGGAGCACAATGTGGGAAACAAGGGCAGAGCAACAGCTCTCTAACTAACAATTATTTCCATTAAAACAATCCATTCTCGGCCGCATGTTCTCCTGCAGTTTAGAACAGTAGTGCTTCTTGTAGAGCTGTACTTTTCCTGCAGCTCAACTTCTGTTCTTTCAGCAACAAGCCAGATTGTAAAATTAAGTCACCATTAATCTGAACTGGAGTCAAAGTTATGCAACCAGTGGGCGTGTTGGTGCGTCTGTTGATTGGAAAAGCTGAAGTCAGTATGTATAGAGTTCATGCCCAACCATTTCAGAGTGTTTAATGTCAAATTAAACTTATGTTCTCTCTCTTTAACGACGTCTCCATGTTTAATTAAACCCATCTGAGATTTACAAAACAAAATGTATTTAACGACACGCAAGAAAGGTTGTGGGATTGCTTTGTAAATCGATGGGTTGTGAATGTTTTTACCTCAAAAAGTAGAGAAGTATTAAAGAATCCCAAATGGGATCTACTGCCGGGGAAATCCCAGGCCTGGAGGCGGGGGCGGCAGCAGCAGGAGTCGGGGCTTAATGTGGTAAATACTGAACAGCTGAAAGAGACCTCTTGTTGCGGTGCAAGGTGTTGATAGGCATGGAGGGACTGAGCTTTCCCCTAAACACCCGACCCCACCCAGCACTAAAAAACAACACTCTGTCTCACCATGATGATGAGATCAGTCGTACTCTCTAGTTAGATGATATCATGTTTGGTACTTGGGGTTAAAGGCTTGGGGCCACGTTTGGAGGGGCCAGGTGTTTGTAGGAGGAGCGACGCTCTTTGAAGGCTTGGTGAATTTGACACTGAATGATGTGTTGCTGCCAAAAGCTGGCCTTTTCTCCTACTGTGACTCTGACGTTGGCCTCTTTCACCCAGAAGTTTTTGTCATACAAAGATGAGTCTCTCTTTCATGGGTTAGTTAGGGGTTTTTGAAATGAGGTTTTATATGGAAGCTTATATCTTACTTGTACTGCAGTAGATAACTCTCTTGATGTTTCCGATAATTATAAATGTAGATCGGACTAAAGCCAGCAGCTAGTTCAAGAGAGGCCTAGAAGAAAATAGCTTCCGTCTTTACCATTTTCTTCAAATTTCAAAAATGTTTTAAAAGCTGGAGACATAGTTTTATTAACCTTTAAAATGCACTATCTGGTTGTATGCACATGAATATTTGCACAGAAAATAGAAGTTCATAAATGATGTTCTTATTTTAAATGCATATCAACACCAGAACAGATAATGGGTGACACTGGCTGGAGTTCTCATTTTAAGCAGTAGATGTCACTACAATCTGTCTCTTTTCAATCTGTTTTAGCAGAAGAAGAATTGATAAAAAGTATATTATTGATACAGCTGTCCACAACAAAGTTTGAAAGTGCTATTTTTCCACAAGAGCAGGCATCAAATATGCCATAATAAACTATGCATAAGCTTGCAGAGACCAGCCAGAGTTCAGACACTGTTCTGTTCCTGATTTACAAACATCACTTATGGTGGATGCTCCAAACTTGCAAAAACGGGGATGTGCACAGCTGCCTTGAAATGCCGGAACATGTCTTCTCTCCTGATTGTTTTTTGGTGCAAGGCGTCATCTTTTCTACGCCGTGACTGCCTTGCTCAGGTTGACTGCAGTATCTCTTGCCCTCCGGGTCCTTCCAGAAATCACACAGAAACGACCCATAGCGTTTTTTAAAAGCGGGTTAGGTCTGTAGGTTCATCGCCCTCGTACTAAGGAAACTGCTGTAGAAAATCCAGCTTCCTCTTGTTTTCAGACATGACAGGTACCTATGTCTGTCCAAGTGGTCTGATCCGGTGATCCTTAAGAGATGAAAAGGTTAATCCACCTTAGCTTTGTCTGACTGGGAGACAGGTCAAGGTCTCCTGTTTTGTGCTACTCAAGGCATCTCGATATGACTGGTTGACAACCAGACCAAAAGCCCCCATTAGCCCCACTGTTACACCTAGCTCCTATACGTGTCATTGCTCAGTATGTGAGCAGTCAAAAACTGGCTGCTGGTAGTTATGTAACTACACGAGCCATTTATTTTTGGACACCATTTTAGGCGTACATGATAACTCACACATTCGGGTCATTCAGGTCTTTGCAGTTGGTATCTGCAGCTGTCACTGTGAGCTGCATGAAGACTGTTAGTCAGTATTTATATTTATCTCTGGACGTGATCCCTGCTCACGTAAAACAGTTGAAGTACTGACGAACTACACAGTTTTCCTCTTGAGGCTGTGTGCTCCATAGTAGAGGTGATAAATCTATAACCTACAGGTTTTTTGCTGCCTAAAACATAACTGTGCAGTGAAGAAACCACTTTTAGACATACTGGTTACTTGAGTCTTAAAACCCTAGAAAGGTTCACTGTTACAGTATGTCAATAAAAATAGTTTTCCTACTGCTCTGATGTCTGCTTGGGATCTGGCTTCAGTCCTCTCTCAGCATACTTGTGGTTAGGCAACAGTCATGCCTGCGAACAGCTGTGGAGAAACTCATGCTTTCTGACACCGGGAGGAAAACTGATCTTGTCATCCTTTTGCCGTCCATGTGTTAAACAAAACCACAACAGACGCATAACAATAAAGATAGAGTTTCTCAGACAAGGAGGCAGAAGTTAGCTGCGAGAACGAGGGAGACGAGTGAAAAATCCCAAAGAGCCTGCCATGCCATTGTATGGCCAGCAGAGGGCCGATAGGGTCGACTCTGAAACACCAGACTGAGTCTTTCTCATTTGGGAATAATGTGTGTTCACTCCTCTAGGCCACTGTTAGCCGTAGGTTCTCACTCTCATCTAACGCTGTGAAAACATGACAATGGGCAGCAGTGATTCAGAAACATGTTCTATAGATAGACACATGCGAGGCTTCCTTATCTGTGTTGGGAAGGAAGTAATCTTTAGAAGGACATTTAGCTGGAAAACAGAGGAAGAAGCACGCAGGTCTGAGGGGGGAAAAGGCGCTGTTGGTGAGTCAATAGGAAGTGCTTTAGAGTCAGACGGCATAGCAAGGCTTGTCAGGCTGATGGAATGTGTTATTCTTAAAATGTGGGACTTATGGTGCCTTGAAAGAGTATTCACTTCAACCTGACAACACATAAATGTGTTTCATTGGGATAGACAAACGCAAAGCAGCACATCATTGTGAAATAGAAAGGAAATAATCTATGGTTTTTAAATTTGGTACAAATAAATATGAAACTTTTGTCATATTTTGCTCTAGTTGCAGCTGCAAGTCTTTTGCGGTATGTTTCCTTCAGCATTGTACATCTAAAGATGAAAAAATTCTGACCCTATTTTTTTGTCAGATTAGATGAGGGAGCACTGGTGAAGTTCTTCCAGTCTTACCACTAATTCTGGATTTGATTTTTGCCTGAACTTTGGGCCATTTTAACACTTGATTAATCTAGACCACTCAAATGTGTCTCTGGCTGTATTAAAGGTATTTGTCCTTTATAACAGCCAGAGACTGTCTCAAGTCACCTGCAGTCTCTAACAGGTTTTCTTCCAGGTCATTCGCCCTCCCATCACATCACTGTTCCTCCTGAAGAAGGCACAGTGAGCTGCTTTCGTCATGTATAGATTCATTTTTTAAAACTTTTCCAGTAAAGCTAAATTTGAGCACACGATTGCAGCTCCTCCAAAGTTACCGTGGGCCTCTTGCCCAGTGTGTCAGTTCACACCATAAGTTGACACCCTTTCACTAGCACTAAGGCTTCTGAACGCAACTGTTTGTACTTGATCATATGCACAGTCATCAAAGTGAAGAACGTTGAATACAAGTGAAATGAAACATTTTCCATATTTTTATTTGTGAAACAATTTCAAATCCCTGCCTCGTTTTTCTTCCCCTTCAAATTTTCTCTTTGCGGTGTGCTGCTTTTTGTGGCTCTAATTATTAAGTTAGTTAAAGCTTGTGGTTGAAACACAACAAGAAGGTTCAAGGAATAAAAATACAAGTGTAAATCTCTGTTAAATAGTCATCCAAGTCAGCCCTCACTTGAGTTACAAAGCAGAGCAAAAGTAATAGAAGTTCCCTGTTTGGTTTTACTTTATAACTAGACCTCTTGAACCTCACAGACTCAGGAGATGTTAGTTGGTACAGCAGATTGATGTTGCACTAGGGCAGTAGTGTGACTCACCTGGATTCGTAAACCAGCACTTACACTATATTCCCTGCTGCCTTGCACAAGCAGTTGCTTGTGAAGCTTTAATCTGATTAACTCCAGGATATTTACAGCTCTTAAGTCCTTGATTATCAAGGCTGATTTTGTTTGTGTGTGTGGCTTGTAAGAGGAGAAAAAGATTTATTTGAAGAGGGCTGATGACCAAAACTATGAAACGAAAACCTGTCACAGCCCTATTATTATTACCTTGTGACTCCAGTTTCTGTGGGAATGTCCTTTTACCTGGAGGTAAAGTGCTGCATTCTTGCACTGGTGTAATGTCTCTTTAATGAGATGGACTGTGTTGCTCTGTTTTCTAATAGCCAAGTCTGCCCACAAACAGAATTTCTCCCATCCTCCTACACCTCAGCTGCTTGCGTCTCTGGACTGCATGCCACTATTCTGCTCACCCACAAGCAACAAAACAAACGCTGTGAATTTTCTCTCCCATCACTTAAAAAAAACAAACAAAAAAAAAACGTTTTGCTTCCATTTTGCTCTGATGATATTTAGAGAAATAATTAGAAAAATTGGAACAATGCTTGGTGCAGAACCAACTTCCTAACAGAGGTCGGGTTTCTTCCTATGTTTCCAAAATAAGTCCGTTATGCGTTTTCCATCAATGACTTCCTGGGGCCAAGCGCTCAGCTGATTCTTACCTCCCTGCTTAAATTCCCACACATAACTCTTAAATGGCCAGTGTGTGTTTTCCTTTCTGTTCGCCCGCAAATCACTCCCATATATCACCAGCGGACAAGGCGCTGCGCTCGACTGCACATCGACATCCAAGTGCGCCGGTATGGGAAATGCAAAAAGCAGAGGGAGGCAGAGTAAGTGCAATTGCAGACGTAACTTGATAAATATGGCTGTTATTTGTTGTCACCTTGATGTCTTCACATTAGACGACGTTTATGACTGAGGGAGAAATCATTTTCAACACCATCACTTACACAAATAGGGATTTTTAGTAAGTAGCTGAAGAAACCAAAGAAATACTTCCTCATACTTACTATATGGACATCTAGCTGTGCAATGTTTCACATGCAATGCCTTTCTGAAGTATTAATGCCTCTTGGACGTTTTCACATTTTGTCATGCTATAAAACCATAAACGTCTGTATATTTACTTGGTACTTTATGTAATACACCAAAACAAAGTAGAACATAACTGTGAAGGCAATTATTATTATGTATTTATTTATTTATTTATTTATTTATTTATTTTACCAAAAATGATCTGAAAGGTGTGGCATGCATTTATATTTGCCCCCCTTTAATCTCCTAAATAAAGTCCAGTGGTGCCAATTACTTGAAATGTCACATCATGAGTGGCCCTGTGAAAGCCTCTGAGGTTTGTCAGAGATCATTAACCTGCTTGTCCACCTAAACGGAGAGACCAGACCATGGTATCTCTAGAGGAGCTGCAGAGGTTCACAGCTCAGGTGTGCAAAACAACGATTAACTGTTAATTTCATAAAGCTGTCATTTATGAAGGAGTGGTGAGAAGAAAGTCATACAGAGTCCCTTTTGATGAGTGACAAGTGACAGCCGCATGCTGTGGGAGTGAATTTCTTCACGACGGGATCGACCAGAGCTGAGATTCATTTCCCAGTTGAACAACAGACGTAAACACACACCCAGATGTTTAACTCCGATCCAGAATCCGTGACAAGACTTGGAAAATAGATGTTTGCCGACATCCATTATGGCTGAATTTCAGCTACAATTTCAGTTGCTGGATGTTCAAAGCTGATTTAGGAAAAAAAGAAAGAAAAAAGACTACTTGAGTGAAGAGTGGTTGGGCCTGAATGCACACCACATTCTTAGATTTATTTGTATGTATATTTCTGACAGTCCAAACAGTTACTAGCTACTACAGAAACACTATGACCCAACCAGCTCTGACCATGTGCCTTGTGGGGGAAAAAAAATTTAGTCATAGCTTGAAAAAGAAGAAGAGAGTGAGAGAGAGAGAAAAAAAAGCTTTTCCACAGTGGGCGGTGTAGTGCAACAGTAGATGCTAGTGGCAACTTAAACCCACTTTAAAATCTGCCAGATCCTTTTTGTCACTCTGTCATGGGAAAGGAAGCACTGAAGAGCGTCTGTGTAGAGAGAATTGGACGGAGCGCAAAGCCCACGTTTCTCTCGGTTAACACACTGAGCTGGGATCATGCTCCTTAAAGACCCGCGGAGATCCCTGCTGGACGCTGCATCGACTTTCAATGGCATTTCACTCTGCTCTGTTTGCGGCCAGTTCCACACACATTAGGACGCACACACTCACACCCGCCTCCTCGGGAACGGCTCTCGGTTGGTCCATCAGTCGGTCAGTCTTTATCCTTCCTCTGGCTGCGTGTGTGTATGTGTGTGTGTTAGTCCTGGACTGCGACGACGGATATGAGGAAGATTTGTCTTATGAAGGCTGCAGAGAGGGATTCAAACGCATGACTGCTGACGTTCCCAAAAGGGACAGTAGGGGTGACTGGGAGCTTTACGTGGACTATTTGAACTGACGTTTTCTTTTGTCGTTCACATTTAATTTTGGCTGTAAATGGAGGCACGTCGGTGGGAAAAACTGAGTTAAGGTCTTCTTCGTTGCCTCTGGGACGCTGACAGGGCAGTGCGGTTGCGTAACGCGCCTGGCAGTTTTGGAGAGTTTTATTGGTGGAGAAAAGAAGCGCTGCTCCTTCAGAAAGGATGAACAACTCCAAGAATCTCAGGGTAAGACTGCTTGTTTCTGGCTTCACGCTTCTTCTTCTTCTTCTTTTTTTTTTTTGCTAAATGGAAAATGGAATTAGTGAGACGCGTCGCGTCACGCTTTGAGTGGGTCGTCAGAGCCACGCACAAAACGCACGAGGCTCCGTGGTTTTACTCTAAACATCAACACTGGAGAGCTTCAGCAGATTCAGTCGTGTTGTGCGATGACAAGGAGAGACTGAGTCCAGATCTCACAATCTGAAGTTGTCCTGCTTATATCGGTGTCCGAATTATTGATCGAATCCATTGAAGATCGATGAAGATCTGGATTGATCAGCAGCACATTGGAGTCAATCAGGCCAGGCGAATTTATTCTTCAAAATAATTATTCAACATTAATCGACAACGCTTCAGTAAATGGTTAATTTACCATTGAAATTAGCTCTTGTTCCAACTCTTTCACACCGTTTGGTTATTAGAAATTTCCCATATTATAGGCAATTATAATCGACTCAACTCAAGGCTTCACACAAATAGGACATTACTGCGTTATCAGGTATGGGTAAGATGACATTAGTGCAGCTGACCCACATCTTCCACTCATCACTCCCTTTACTATGATCACAACTTCCCACATTTTCAGCATCTTGGTCACAAAGATTTTCATCAGTTGAAAGTGGCTGCAGAGTTTCAGGAAAATATTAAATTCACAGTACCGCTGACGAAAAATTGCAATATCTATTAATTTTATATTTTATTTTCTGACACTTTATTTCATATGGTTCCCAACCACTCATTGCAATTGTAAGCAAATCAGACCCTAAAAAAAATACAGAAGGTTTGTCAACTAATGGGAACTGGATCACATGCGACTGGCCAAATATGTTACAGACATGCAGAGCATGAATGCATGATGATTGAGTTATTATTTGCCAAATGTTGCATCCAAGAAGCAAATAATTTGCAAATGTGATATTGTGTCTTCCATAATACATGGAGTTAATACAGACAATCGCACATGACACACACAGATACTGTAATTGTGTAACTAAATAAGAGATTGAAACTTTGAAAAAAACAGTTTTTAATCCATTGTTTTAAACTTCCTAAACTCGGAGCAACTTCAGTCATTTAAGGTCAGGAGCTCAAAATAACTCTCTCAGTGTGTCGGCGTAACAAATTGGATAAATGTTTGGAGTAAGCACTTAAATCTTCCACTCATCTGTCTTTTTACTTCAACTGTGAACAAATTTCTCCTAAAACCTCGGGAACTGGAAGCAATTGTGCTAAAATTGAAAGATGGGTGTAGGACATGCATTCATCTCTTGTAGGTCTTTTGAACAAATGTTTTTATCCTGCGAGTCCTTTTATTGGTAAACCAAAATCATCCTTCTCGTAATTCCCTCTGCTTGATGGAGAGCTGTGTCCTGTTGCGTGAGCGATGAGTGTCGGCCAGAGGATTAGGGTTCAGATTCTAGCCTCGTATGGATTGCAAAGGTCAATCAGTCAGATATTGAAAGAGCAGAACCGCTTGTGTGTATCTTCACTTGTTTCTGTGCAGCGGGCATCTCCAAGATGTGTGTGTGTGTGTGTGTGTGTGTGTGTGTGTGTGTGTGTGTTTGTGTGTGTGTTCCTACTACTGTTACAGCCGCCTCAGCCATCTCTGATTGTTAGTGCTGAAAAGGTCACTGATGAGCCAGAGGATCTTATTAGCACTATGGCACCTGATGCAGTTTTCACATTAATATCTCCTTTCATCGCATGGGTTGTGCGCTATGTCGTGTTTACTGCAGTCAAACCGGTCCGCTCTGCTGTTAAGTGCTGTTTCTCTCGCGCTTTTTGTTGCGTTTGCATTTATAGAAGAGAAAGTCCGCAGCCTCCCTCATCAGTCTGCCGGACGTGGAATTCTTTGGCCCTCGTCTTACAATCAACCCTCGTCTTACAATCAATAACCACTTACTGCGGAGGAGGTCTCTGTAGCCAAATCAGTGGCTCCCCCTGTCAAGATAGGTATCTCCAGTGTCTCTTCTACTTGCGTCTGTCTGCCACTCCCACCCTTCGACCTTTATTCACATCTGCAATCACAGTGTTTCTTTTCCTCTTGTCCTTTGCTGCCGTGTTTCTGCCGTAGAGGTCATTCGGTTTTCTCTGCTGATATTGTCCCAGGAGTCTTCAGCCGATGTTAAGATTGGTCGAACAGAATCGCTGGGAGTGGAGTGCAACCCATTAATCTAAGCACTGATCTGCATGAAAGCAGCTTTAGTAGAGGAATGTGTGAGAGATTTGTTTCCCCCAGAGCAAACTGTCTGAGACTTATTATAAAAAAAAAATTGCCACCTATCCTCCTCTCCTCCTCAATATTGCCTCCCAGCCTGCTGAATTATAGATCTCTTAACTCAGACTCACACACACTTCTTTCCTCTCTTGCAGCTTTAAACTTTCACATTGCCCTCGTCCTTGTTTTTTTTTGGGATCCTGGCCTAAAATAAACAAAACAAACTCAACACTGCTTTGCAACACTTTCTTACTGCATTGTTACCTTAATATTAAATTATTTCTTATTTTAGAAGCAAAACTCACAAAATAAATTCTTATGTTTCAAAAGTGTCCTCATATGAAACGAAACTGCAAAACTACAACAAAGGCAAAGAGAAGAGAAATTTTGTCCCTTTTGTTACAATCTGTATGCAGATTTTTCTGTAAAATCTCTGTAACTTAGAACATTACACGGGACTTTTAAAAATTTGGCAACAATAAAAGTCAAAGCTGGCTGGTTAAGAGAACCTGGCAAGACAGAAATTACAAGATTTTTCTATCAGAGATCATTTTGAGCCAATTTCTCTGACTGATGCATCAGACTGCTAACGTGATATTCAAATCTTTCTGCCTCATCTGCCAACACGGATCACCAGGCTGACATCACTGAGCCCAGTTTGACAAGTTAGCCTCAACATGCATGCACTTGCAGTAAAGCCTATGCCACCGCCATTATTTCAGTCGATATCAGCCGATATCAGTGTTCATGGTGCAAAACCCTATTTGGAGTGCAATAATTGGATGATGTGTTCTGAGTTTTATGGGCTTGCATTTTTCATATAAATGTAATGTTTAGCCAGTTGGACAGAGTGTTGCAGCAGCAGATGCTCACAGCGGACGGTAATGGGATCAGCCACAAAAGGTCACAGAGTGACGGATTGAAAACAGGCATATATCACACCTGACATCATCATCATCCTCGCAAGATTTTCTCATATCGTGGAGCATTAAGCAGAAAGACGACTTTGGTTTAGTAGATGAAAAAAAAAGGGGTGAATTAAACAAAAGGGAGAAATAGCAACAGTTAGAACGAGGTTATGGCGCAGCAGCAAGATGTCGAGTGATTGATGGAGGAAAGAGCTTCGTCTCACTAGGAGATTTTCAGACAAGCAGCTAATGCAGAGCTGCTGGCTAAGGATCATGGTCAGACCCCATCCATGTCCATTTATTATGTCTGTCTCAGGGAGCAGATGCAGAGCTGTGTGCCATTCATCTCGTTTCTCTCCGACTCCCTGTCCAATACCTGCTACCTGCTACCTGCTACGTGTGTGTTTTATGGCCGCTGTTGATGTTTTCCCTCATTTTACTCACCTCTATGCTGCTCATCAATGATGCTGTTTGTTTAGCAGAATTGCTTTTGAGCTGATGATATGAGCAAAAACAGAATGAATGTGTGCACTAAATCTCTGAAGGTGTCAGTAAAGGGCGAAGGCTTCATTTTGCTCTCGTGGCTCTATGATGAAACGCTAACATGGCAGTATAAAATCGATAATAATAACAGCAGGGATTCAGTTTAATGCTCTGTCAAACACATCCACGAACACTCACTACTCACTATTGTACGTCTGCAACAATCATCCACCTTCAGCCAGAGCAGTGTATTAGATTAGGGCTGAAAGAAAATCCAAAGCAAGTCTGATAAATATATGGCTGCTGCAAGTTAGAAGATCTGGAAGCAATTTGTCTTGTTCTTTTTTGTTGCACTATACAGTATGTCCTATTTCAGTTCTCTGAAATAGCTGAAACTTGACTAATACCCCAACCACTTTCCCTGTGCATCACTAGCAATTCAAACATGTTTATATTAAAAAAAATCAACAACTAATTGTTATTAACTGCAAATAATGAATTATTTTTTATAGTCTTTGAATTTGTAATTAGTAATGTATTCGTTATTTTATGTTGGCCGAGAAAGGTCAACAAAATTTAACAGAAGCTATGCTAACACAAAACTTGCTAGCATAACTTCAGTTGTAGCTTTTTGTTGTGTTGTGGCTTTTGCATTTTGTTGACCCTTCTGGGTTAACATATTGTTTTACCTATGTATTTTACGTTTAGTAAAAACATTTCCATGTCAAATAAAGATATAAAAAAAGAGAGAAGCGTTTTTCTCACATCAGTTTGTAAATAGATCTATATATAGTGAAGGAGAGCCTCCATGAATCCACACACTGAGCAGTGAATGACCTTATTGACCTTTACTCTGTAGCACATGGGAAAAACTTGGCCAACTATAAGTGTGTCTAATATTTATAGACTGACTGGGCTAAGAGCCAAGGACATGAATATTGGGAAGATGTGATTTTTCAAAGACAATAATATTTACTCTGCATTCACTTTGCATGGCCCACTTATTCATTTTCTGGGTTAAAACCCAACTAACCCATAATGACAGTAGATCTAAGGCTGACCCAGATGCTTCAGAGTCCCTGTTGGTTACAGTGAGAATTAGCATTGAGGTTAATGTTACAAATGCTTTAATCTTAATGGAAAAAGTGAACTTCTAGATACAGAAATGGCACGGAATAAGTCCAGATGATCCAATAATATCAAGTGTCCTATTACATAAACAAATAGTTGTCAGTTTTTTATGCTACTCTTGCTGCGTCCATATTATTCTATGCCCCCATTTCCGTCCAGCCCCCCTTTCTCATATGCATGCTGCAGATGTTGAAGACATAGCAGGGTTTGGAAACAGCTGTGTAGATGAAGTAAAGTACCACACACACACACATACACCTCTGCTTCTGGATTAAACAGCTACATGACAATGTAAATAGAAGGATTTTCAGCAGTGTTATTGTAAATTTCAAAAACGTCCTGCTTGTGAGCCCTGATGTAAAACCATTAGGGCTGCTAATTTACGCCTTATGAAATCCGTCCGCACTCAGAGGATTCAAATTGTTCTGTTCTATCTGAATAATGATTGTGTTGTATGTGCGTTGTCCCTCTGCAGATAAAGGAGTAAATCAGTGTGCAGAGGTGTACTTATGTAAATATGAACACCCTCCCTCCACTACCAATCTGAAAAAGATTTGCTGGAAGGCACAGATAAGAAGAAACTCACAATTGCTGGGAATAATTAGACTGTCTTTTGTTTTAGTTTTTTTTTGTTTGTTTTTTTTATTTTCTTCATTTTCAATCTCAGTTGGTCTTATCTGCTGTCTTGCCTCTCCGATTCATTTTCTCACTTTCTCCTGCTGAACTGACACACAGTTGCGTGGACGCATGTATGGAGGCCTAATGCAGTAGCCATTAGTAACCGGAGCTGGCCGTAAGTGCTGTAAAGTGGCCAGAGGGTGGAGGCCAAGTGGTGGAATCTGGGACTGAGTGAATCTCACCTTACATATGTTCTCTTTGACATTAATATATCTGTCATTAATCCGTGCTTTGAGACAAAAACTGTCTTCATGATCATTTGATACACGGGCTTGTAAGTGGTTTGTTCTTGTTATGTACTAGGGTTGGAAAATATCAATATTGTTATTATCATTAAGCTTTGCTAAAATAATACTAGCATATAGTTTCATTTCCTCCATAGACAGATTGCACCGAATGGAGAGTGTTGTTAAGACTCTGTTGGAAATTTTGAACTTTGCTTACTTGATTTAAAGGCTAAACTGCCAAAATTGCTTTATGGGACAAACTGATAAAAGCAGCAAATGCTTTTGTAAGCACTCAAAATGTTTTTAATTAAGATATTGGCTGATACTGATATTTCATCAGCTTTAAAGAGGACTGACACTGCTTCCCTCCTCAGTATTTGGCAGACTCCTGAGTAAAGCTTGCATGATGGGTAATGAAGGCAACCACTTATTGTTGTTTTAAGAACTTGGTAATTTTCTGTAGTTCTGTTGGGAAAGGCACTGACGTCTTTATTTGACTTCAAATTAACAGGTAATGCCAAATGTAGCTGCAGATTTGTAGTGATGTAGGAAGTAACTGTAGTCACCTAAACACATCGCTGCTGAACAAAATAATAATAATACAACAGACTCATAGTTGCGGCAGCAGATGAGTTACCAATAAGTAAGTCTAAATGTGACACATTTGAAATGATCTTTGCACAAATTACATAACTTTTACAGCAGCTTAGTATTGAGAGATAGACTTCTGCTATTTTTGGAAATCGCAATGGACCCTAAAACCATATTACGACCTAACCGTAATTATCACATGTGATGTGCTGTAGCTCTACCCCAGCCCAGCATTGCTCTGCAGCGACACTCTGATTTCATAGTAGTTCACTTACTGAACAGGACGGTCTGCCTGTATCACTGAAAGAACCCTGCTCAGGTAATGTGTCGGTCACTGCAGCTTCTAAACTTCCCAGATTCTTATCCAGCAAGGCAATCTTAGGTTACATCAGTCCACAGATGCTTACCTTGGCAATCGTAAGGACCCAAAGAATCTGCTGCCCAGAGCCAAACACTGCAGAATCTTCAAATATATATGTTTTCTCAATTTAAATAGTTTTGGTGTGCAAGGGGAAGCCACAGCACATTATTTAAGCAGATTGTTGTACTGATGTCAGTGAAAATGTATTCAAAGTTACTGAACTTCACTACTCTGTAAGAGATTCTGGTCAATTTGTGTCTGTGCCTTTTCATACTTTGTGTCAAACCTTTGGTCTGCTACAGGACCTTTTGTACCTAAACTGACTTAAAGTTTTGTTCTACCCAGTCTGCAGCAAGCAAATGTATTCATGTGACTTTCATTAAGCAGGAGGTTGGCTATATTAGGTTTGATCGTTGTTGTTTGTATGAAGGGACTGGTCCAAACTGGGGTCGAGACAATGGAAATGGTGATTTGCTTAAAGTTCTTAGAAAATAATATGCAGAAATGATTTGTGATTATTTACTTTATTATTTGCTTAGAGATGTTGTATGAGATGTGACTCTAAGATGACTCAGAAGCCATTCTGCTGCTTTAGATTCTGTCTTTAATGCCAGATTTATGAGCCAGTACCCTGACTTTCAACAACATATAATAGGAAAACAAATGGAGTGAGGCTAATTGTGTGTGACCAGAACTCACCAACTATGATGTGGCTACACTTTGAAATTTTGATTTGAGAGGCTCACTGACATGATGCAGACTCCCCAAAAAAAAATTCCTGCATGCTAGTAATTTTCTCAGAATCGGCAAAGAGGGAAGCAAAGAGACAGAAAAGGACCAAGGAATCCAGAGTATAATGTAAAAAAATACAATAAACACCCCTGAGCTTCAACCTGTAAAAAAAAAAAAACATTTACCTGGAGTTACCTGTAAGTGGTGTATATCAACATGAAAACTGGAGTCACTCCCTTCATGAATCACAAATATATGCTGGCACAATCTCTAGCTATGTCTCATATGTCCCTTTCTCTGTGCTTTCACCCTGAGGATGAAGGATTTGGGTTGTGCAACATTCTGGGGATGCACACAATGTTGTATATTCCTTTTTTGTACTTTTTGACCTTACTATGACAATAAAGTGACTAAAACAAAATCCTTGAAAACACTAAAGTCAAGTGGTCCGATCATTTGAATAGTATTACGCATGCTAAGGTTGGATTGTTTTAATTGTTCCTATAGTCCTTGGGTTAGGGGTTTGCATTGGCAACAAAAGGTTTCCCTCATTCGTATTCAGTAAAGGGAAGGATTTAAGAGCAAAAATCACATAGAGATAACATTAAAAGGCTCGGTGTGTTATTCACCAGCCTTTTTGCTAAGGCAGACCGAGGACTGAAGGTCAATTTAATGATATCTGGTTCCGGTCTCTCTCTGCTCTGAAATCCTGCTTCATGAATATTATAATGAACTGCATTCACTCAAAGCCTTTGCTGGTCGATAGCTGTTCAATGAACCCCCGCTACACACACGCACACACACGCACAAACATCTGGCTTTTAAGCATCTTTATCTTTTTTTTTTTTTTTCAGTTTTTTAAGCCTTTGTGACAAAGAAACGTCCCATCAATGGTTGAATAAAAAAAAATACAGCTTCATAGTTTAAATAAAGCAAGAGCAAAGCTAATAAATAATAGAGGGTGTTAAAAGCAGTCTGAACAGAACCCATTGCTTGATGTGACTCTCTGGCCTCTATGGGAAATGGAAGCAATTCCAATCACAAGAACCGCAAAGCAAAGATTCACCAAAAAGTGTCTGATTTCCGGTGTCAGATTTACAAAAAGAAAAAAAAAAATAAAGCTTCGACCTTTAGATATCAATTTTGGTTGAATCAAATTTCTATTTATGAGCTAAAATTAAGTGTAAAAATAAAATGACTGCTCAGTATACATTTTAAGCTGTTTACTAGCTTAATGTTATTCATTAGCGCAGCTAACATTAATAAAACTACAGTCTCTTATTGTGATTTTAGTTTCAAACACTCTTTAAGTATTTCCAAATCCAATGTGTTAGACAACAGATAATAGACTGAAAGCTCAAAAGGATAAAACGCAGCTGCTTTTCAGTATTTTGTTTAGCCTTCCTGTTATCTGCTGAAAGTCTCGCTTTCTTGGACTCTCACTGAACTGCAGGTTCGGCATCGAAAATACATTTATTTTAAAACAGGGTTGTGTGTTTCTCTCTTCCCTCGGACCTCACATACTGGAAATGGCAAACTTTGAGTCTACACTTTCAGTAACAGCCTTGGGCAGGGCTGTTGTGTTGTGGTAGAGCTTTGACATAGTGCCTTCACTAACCAGAAGAAGATAGCAGATTGAGTTCCTAATAGATCCATCTGGAAATTGACCAGTTCCAGTCGATAGCTTTTTTCTGAGTGCATCTCCATTGCAAAGTGTGCATTGACTGTTTATTTAAAAAAAAAGCAGCAAAATGCTCTCTCTCAATGTGTTTCGAGCGACTTTGCTATAATTCAAGACCAATATTTCATTTCAGTTGCATTTTTTATGTATATTTGTACATCCCGCTTTCCACTTAACAGCTTGTTTCCATTGTGCAAAGAGAGGAGAAGTAAGAAAAACAACAAGGCGGACAATTTGGAGGTTTAAATCCTGGTTGAGCTTATTAGTCCAGATAGCCTCATCCTGATTGTGGAGGGAAAGCCTTGGATTATTGAGACAAGCAGTCTGCATGCATGTGTGACAGAGAGAAGGAGGAGCGTCTGGTGCACTGATTCACATAATAAGTCGACTAATGAGAGTTTTCGACAAATGTTGCCGTGTGCTATAAACAAAGAGTTTGGAGAAGGTTGCTGTCAGGAAATAACTTGTCACCCTTCACCCTCTGAGCGTGAAAAGAAGGTTAGGAGTACAACACCCAGCAGGGAAGCCTTATTCTGTCAGGAAGCTGTGGCACTGTGACCTTTTGCCCTCTATGCTATCCCTTTTGTGTTTTCAGTTGTTTCTCTACGGCCATTTGTCCTCATCCTCCCAGGACAATGACATTCCTTTCATCGACGCCCTACTGAGGTTTTTTTTTTTACAACCAGAAAGTGCTTTGGCTTTTTCTCAGTTAATGGGTTTTATTGTAAATAGTTTGATGGGGTTTTTTTTAATAGTGGCAAGTCTTGCACTTGTTTGGATATTATCACTGAATATGATAATCGTAGCAACATTAAATGTCAGCGTTTTTTTTTTTTTTAAATCCTCAGCTCCATGAGCAACTTTTCCGCTCTCCATTCAGCCTTCCTGTTATCCGCTGAAGTCTAAGAACAGGAAGGCTGTGTATTTCTTAGGCTTGATTATGTGCAGCCTAAGAAAAAAACTGACATGTCTCAGCATGTTTCTTTTTAACTAGCTTCTTACCTCTTTCCCTGACTTAATTTTAACCACCTTACTGTGACCGAAAGTAGATATTTTCAAGTCAGCTTTTCATAATAACAGCATTCACTCTAAAGATTGTCAGCATGATGCAGTATGGCTTATTATTAAATTTCCCAAATGCACCAATCCTGAAATCCTCAAATAATGTTTTTGTTTCTGTCTTTACCTGTCTTTTGCCATGATTA
This sequence comes from Poecilia formosa, assembly GCF_000485575.1. Classification (NCBI taxonomy): domain Eukaryota; kingdom Metazoa; phylum Chordata; class Actinopteri; order Cyprinodontiformes; family Poeciliidae; genus Poecilia; species Poecilia formosa. Next base: position 2,383,823 of record NW_006799944.1, on the reverse strand, counting down.
AACTGAAAGAAAACACTCAGTATTCCTCCTGTAAGACTGCAAGTATGACCAAAACGGCAAAACCGTCCACCACTTATGCTTTCCTTTCCCATGTTTAGTGGAGGTGTTGGGTCCTGAGAGCTCCCAGGCGTGAAGAGAACTGAGTCACACATCCTTCTAGAGCCCTCACAGATATATAAGCAGAGTCAATAAGCGACACAGCCGGCTTCCGCTCGCAGACTAGCACCTCACTTCAAACACTAACCTGATGTATTTCCTCATGGAAAGAACAGCCTGCAACCTCACAGAGACAATTCTTGCACAGCTTGGTTTATGTCACTGCAACAGCTTTTGGCCTAATGTGCCATTTTCAAAATGTGGATAAATCCTCTTTTACTTGATCTTAGGGATGTGCCGACATTGTGTTCTTGTTTGGATAGATCACAGCGGTCTTTGATCAGGAGCTTAGAAAGACCTGCTTCACAACACTTCCTCCTCTAAATCCGCCTCTCAGTTCTCCACATTAGGCTCAGGGGTAAAGCCAATCACTTACTAATACAGTATCAGATTGTGTAGTAGACACTGGCTGTGCACACTTACTGTTCCGGTAAAGTGCTCTCATAAGACTAAAGTGTTAGTGTGCACATGTGTTCACTAATTCGTCTATCAGTGCTTGTAACTTTTAAACCATCAGCTCTGCCAATTCACTCTCATTAGAGTTCCCCAATTTCTGTTTAATAGGGAAATGAAGGAAACAGCTCTGCTCCCTGCTCTTTTTCACTCTCTTTATCTTAAGATGGGGTACAGCTTTTTACCAGCTGTGAAACACAAATAACTTCTCACAAAGAACATAATTGATGCCATTACATTTTTTTCCCCAACAAGCTTTGTGGGAAGTGATTGGGGCAAGCTGCTCTTACGTTCAAGCCTTTTATGGTTTGCTTTTGTGTTTTGAGGATAAGCATGTTTTGTTTGATTTCTTTTTCAGCCTCACAGATCAGAGAGGACTTACAGCCCGTTTTATGATGCCTGAAGTGAGCATTATTTTTCTCTCTGGACCCCTTAGAGTTGCAGTCAAAGAGAAGCAGAAATCACCTGCTGCTGTTCATGGTGTGTTTGTAAAGGCGCAGGTACTCTACTCAACTGCAGCACACTTTATTAGTGTCGGCTGTAGCTGTGCGCAGTATTTTATGAAACTTTGTGCTGTGCGATCATTGTTTTCGCAGCTTGTTATATTAGAACGATACCTCTCTAGAGTGCAACTAAAAAAATCTCTTGACTGCAACTTTCTTCTTCTTTCTTGGTTGCACTAGTGCTCACATTTTATGGCTTTTCACGTGGAAACTATCAATTAGATGAAGTGAACATCTGACTGAATTTTTTTTTAATACTTTGCTGTTACCTCTCCTGAGGTACCACATCTATCGGTTTACTCGGGATCTGCTAAACTACCCTACCCCCACTGAGCACCTGAGGCTTATTTCTCCTCATTACTTCTGTGCAATGGTGTTTTTTTTTTCACTGGCGACCCCTACTGCTTGGAAAGAGAACTGCAGGGAATGAGACAAAAACACAAAATGAGCATAAGGAGCATCTAATATTCCTGTGAAAAATGACAAAATGGCATGCGGATAAAAATGCAACATGCAGTTTTATGTATATGTTCTGACTTGTTAAAAGGTGTTCTGTCTCTATGTGGAAAATATTTCAGTCCATTTAAATTATTCTCACCACTGTTAGCCTACATTGCTGTCAGGGTTGAGGAATAATGTCACTTTGAAACTATTAAATGTCTACTGAATCCTGTGATAGCTTAGATTTGATCATTTGTAAGCAGTTGCAAATATTTCCTTTTGAAACATTAAGCCACCAAACGAAGCCACCCAGCCCCACAAAAACGATAAATCTGTCAGTTGCACTAACGCACACAAGCGTGCACACAAACTGTCATTGTTATCATTTTTGAGTTGCCTTTTAATTTATTCTGCAATCTGCTTCTACTCCTGCCAGCTCCCAGTGTGCTTCTGCATAACACTGCAGACCTGGGCTGAGTGTGCACAGAACGTAAGAGCTGTGCAGATTTATTGGGCCGATAAATTGCCGGAGTGATCAGTTCTTGGAAGAGTCTGAGCTCCATGTGCTCGGTTGCCATTCTAAACAAATTTGCTTTATCGCCTGAGATACACTCAGCTGTTTCTCTCCTCCGGACCACCTTCCATCTAAACAAATGCCCTTGCAAGCTCAAAATGCACATGTGGAGCAAATGCGCTCTAATTGACTCGCGTACAGTTTATTGCATTCCCAGGCATGCTCTTCTGTCTTGTGCTTGTTCATAAAACATGATTTAGTAAACAGAGACGGGCAGATTATTTCCCTCTTTAACACGTCCTGCTCTGACTCCGCCCGGTGCACACCAGCACTCGGCTGCGGCAAGACACTCACTGGGAATTTGTGAGAGAACAGCTGGCCGTAAAGTCACTCGCACACGACCTCACATCACAACCCCATAACTCGCATGCGCGAGTACAGTAGTTTTGAGTCCAGGCAGAGCTGAAACAGCCTCCGTTGTCAGGGTGTAATTGAATGCATACGGTCTCGGGAGGTGCGAGAGTTCACTTTGTTCAGGCTGAAAGTGCAGCCAGGCTCACCGTTGAAACGCTGTAAATCACCTAAAAAAGTGAGATCAGCATGCTGGCCTTCACGGGGCATTTTTGCCTCGCAGGGCTCTGTCTGCTAGTGTGTGTTTGAAATCTTAAGTATGCCTTGGCTGAGATCAAGCTTCCATTGTTTTGTAGCCAACTCTGCTATAGTAAAAGCTAATTTCTAGAACTCCATTGGTTCCTCTATTCCCTCCCTCCTCTCCATCGTCCATGATCAGTACCAAACCAGTTGCCTTCACAGTTGCCGTGCCCTGACTTCCCAGCAGCAGCTGGAGTCTCAGGCACTGTAGGGACATTGTGTGGTGAAAGGGATCATTGTTTTAGGAGCGGTTTGGGTTTAGATTGTTGTGTAGTCTGACTGCCGGCTATGTGTTGTGTGAACCAATGCACATGTGGGGGCATTGCACTTTTTTTATATATAAAATGGTACACAGAGTTCCTACTGGAATATGCAGCCCCACTTTAACCTTCAGTCTATCCTTTATACCTTTTCTTTTACGTTCTACATCTCCCTCCGTCACTAAGTGCAACCCTGGGTGCAGAAGAGGAACAGAGTAAGTACGAGGGAAAGTAACGGAAGAGGGTGGAGAGAGGCGAGGCACATAGTTGTGGCTGGCTAATTGAAAGCCAGCAGTTCGGTCAGTAAAGTCCCCGTGTTTGGGAGTGGTCAGGAATTTTCAAGTCATTCCTTTTGTTTGTGTAGAAATGCAATAGTTTGACAGCTGACGTTGATGCTAATCTAACTTATTTGTGGCATTGAAATAAGTGCCAGAAATATTTTGTGCAGTCAAATAGCTTCTTTTTTTTTTTAGAGTTGTTTGAAAAATTGGTTTAAAATTTGTATGACTATTGAAGTACCTTTCATTATGTGCCTGTCTGTTCACATTTTTGTAATTTGACCAGAAAATCTGCTGCAGTGTGACCCCTGTTAGTAACATGACTGTGTAGTGGCTGGAGAATAAGTTATTTTCTTTATTCTCCAGCATGGTAAGAGGAAACATTTTGCTTGGTTGGACTTCATACAACAACTACTTACTGCAGTAGTGTCTATAAATAATATACCTCACATACTCTGAGGGCCAGAGGTGTAACAATATATGCAGCTGAGGAGATGAGACGATGTATGAATCTTAGAGTTACCAAATAACCTATCATGCATAATTTTTGGTCTGTCAGAGGAAGCTGGAGTATCCAGAAGGAACCCGTTCAAGGAGAGAACGCACCAACTACATGCAGAAAGTTCCTGGTCACGTTTGGATCAGAGGGTTTGATCTCGTGAGGCAGAAGTGCCTACAAATTTGAACCCTCCTTTTGTGTTGCTATTTTCTCACCCAAAGTATTTTTGCATTTGTTTAAATATAAGGTGGTCCTATGCAAAAAAAAAAATAAAAAAAAAATAAATGAATGATTCTTTCTAATGTATTTGTACACTGTAAATCTCAATCTTTATTTTTCTCTCTCAATTTTCCATTTTTAAGACAGTAAAACTGAATATATGTGCTGACTTTTCAGGCATGCAGTAAAATATAAATTTCACTCTCCTAAAAATGTCTGAAGTGCACTTTCCATTTCTATACACAAATTATTGCGTAGAAACGTTTTGTACCTCCATCTGCTCCTTTTCTCATCCTCTTTGAGTTAATGTGTTTTTACAAATCATTTGCGTGTCAAATCTCAGCTGGAGGGCTGATATCATGGTGTGTCCGCAGGCGTCTGACCTGCTTACCGATAGCAGTCAGAGGTCAAGGGTTGCTGATCTGAACAGGAAAGCCTATCCATGCAGAACAACACAATGTAAACAAACCATTAAACACCATCTGCAGTGGCGTCAATTGCCCCGAAGGGTGTTGTTTGTGTGGCTGTTTGTGTCGTCGTAGTATCTCTGATTTCCTCCCCCAGTGACATGCGAGGATCAGCCGAGCCAAACAGGGACAGAGAGGCGGCAGAGGCATGACCATCTGGTATCTACTGTTGCATTAAATTTCCCGCTAGACGGTTATATTTTTAAAAGAGAAGGTTGATATCTGCTTTTTTGACCCTAAAATCCCAAAGAGCACCACTGCGTGAGCTCGTGTATTTAAGATTCAGAAAATCTAATTATTTTTGGCTTTTCTGGATTTCCATTTTTTTCTCCACACATACCGTTTTGATTTCCCCACCTTTCCTTCCTCTCTCTTTCTAAACCCAGAACTCTCTTTCTATCTTCCTAGTCTCTCCCTCCACTCTGCTCCCCATCCTCTTATCTCCCACTTGTTTTCTCTGACAACATCACATCCCCTTAATGTCACTGCCTGATACCCCACCCTCCGATCTTTCTGCTGTCTTCTCTGCTAACATTGCAGGCAGTCAGCCTCTATTTGGCCACGTCCGCTGGTCTAACACCTGCCACTCCGATCTCATACTGGGAAAATGTGTGTGCGAGTGCCAGTGTTCACCTAGGCCTGTGAGCATGTAAAAGGTCACATTTGCTGCTTGCTTCAATGTGTCAGTTTGTTTTAGCATCTTAACCCTACAAACAGGGGGGATGTGTGGATTATAGGCAGATTTAGGCTGCTACGTCTCTATTCTGAGATGCCCAGAAGGAGAAGCCTGTTAATTTAGCTGCTAAAAATACAAACCGTCTTCCCAGCAGGTCACTCTAAGGCCCGCTGTGCACGACGGGACTCTGATGACAGCTTCTTTACAAGGCGTGTGTGCACATACACATGTGGGCATTCTTCAGTAGTCCCTTGTCAGGCCTAGTTTCAGTGATGCATTTAGTTTAGTTTAAGGTACGAGAGCCGAGCAAAGACATTTGAACATTTCACGGTTTTCCATGCTCTCTATGTCTGATCTAGTGGGGGGTTTTTTCGGGGGGGTTTTTTTTTTTTTTTTTACATGAATTACAGGAAGGGATATCCCGATCGTGATTATTGATCCCCAGTTACGATCCAAGTCATTTATGTACAGGCATTTACTCATATTGAGTTAATGTCCAATACTGCATTAACAAAAATCAATGACATGTAGCTTGAAGACTGGAAAGTTATATTGTACTATTAAATAAAACATTACATTGCATTGGTATTACAAGGCCTATAAAAATACTGTGATTATGTCCTCCTTAACTCAATCACCAGTGGAACTCCAAATGCTGCAGAATCCCTCCGTTTTGTTTGTAAACATATATTTTAAATACAGTTACAGTTTTTAATAAACTTATTTCTTGCTCCTATTGATGATGTTTTGCTGCTGAGCAGTTTGAAGTGGGCTAAAGCTAGGCTATCAGCAATGTTAGCATCATTTCGTTTGAAGCCGTCCAGATGTTTCACGTGCCTCAGGATGCTGGATGCTTGAAACTCAAAGGTAGATTTGGGACGCTGTTAATTTCTGATTAAATTAGTTGTGACCACTTTGGGAAACTCATAGAGGCATGAAACTTTATTCCCAGACAGTAAGCTAACACTTCAATACGAAAACTTAAAAAGAGACAGGAACTTCCCAGTAAAGTGACAAACCCAATCAGGACACAACTGAAACTTGTAAATTTCACACCATTTATCACAAACTATTCAGAACAGAGGAGGGAGGGCGGGAGCAACACAAATGCACAAAAGAAATGACGAGATTTGATGTTTCACAAAATCTTTAATGTTATCACATGTTGACCCGTTTAACACATTTTTCAGAACAGCAGCTTATAGCAAGATAAGAAACCGTGTGGTAGCAATCTTAAAAACTGGCTATGCCAAACAATGTTGCACTTTTTGCTTTAGATGCAATTAACCAAAATAAACAAGCATACCAAGAGCAGAGACAGATGTTGTTTTTTTTCTTTGTTTTTGTTTTCAGTTTGAATAAAGTTTACTTTTGACTTGGTTACATTCCAATTTAGTGCCTCAATTTTAAAAAGAACAAATATTCATCAATACACTGGATGAATGAAAAGAAAGATTCATCATCACTTGTTTGGTGGGCTTTTGATCATTTTAACCATATTAACCCCGGCTCAGCATCTCAGTAGTTAATGCCAACTCATGCTTACTGTTAATTTTTACAGTGAAAATCAATAAACCAGAATATACACTCAGATGAGGCCTGTTTGTCTGATTAAAAGTACCTTTTGAAAATAACATTTAAGCTGGTATTAAACAGACTTTTCATTAAGCCCACATTTTCATTACTTTTGTTTAACACCCTTACAGTCATGCTAATTTTCTTCATTATACTATGCATATGAAGTGTGGAGGCAAACTTTTTAGTTTTCACAATAAAACTTTTGTCTGTTCCTTAAATATAATATCCTATTAGTGTTGCTGTTATGCATATATTGCAGTATTTCAAAACACTTAATTCATTTGGGCTGGTTTAGCTGGCAAACGTCAAGATTTGACTCACATGGGATTTACAGCTGCTACTAAAGCGTTCCCCACTACACAGAAACATTTTAGTCACATCTCAAGGAGCACTCGACCCCCACACCCAGAAAACTAACGCTCATTCCACATTTTCATAAAACATCATTTTTGTATAGAGAGACATCCAAGCACCCAAATTTGGGCCCTAATAATGAGCAGTCTCCATGATTCTCCTGCTGGGTCTCGGCTCAGGGCAAGATGGATGGAGATGAGAAAAGCTAACTGAGGACGGTGAAGAGGAACAGATTTGAGTCGAGGCTGTAGGAAACGGGCAGCGAACATTTAATATTTAACTGAAATGAATTAAAAAATTCATATGAATTAGTCAGAGGGAGAAGGGGATGATAAATGGGAAATGTGGGTGAGGAGGAGGAGGATAGGAAGCGTGCGTGATTTTACACCAGAGAAGATTTATTAGCATGTAGAGTGTGCACTTGTTAACGCGTCACTGGAGAGGACACACACACATGCTCCGTCGGTCAAAAGCCACTTCAGTATTCAGTAGTTCTCAGAGTGAAATAAAATCAGGTTTTCGGTTTTAAAAAAAAAACAACACATTGACAAAAATCATTCAAGGTCATAAAATAATTTCTTCTGCTCTGCCTTTGTTTGATCTCCGGCCCTCCTCTCTCGACTTTCTTCTTTGCTTCTCGCTGACTTCATGCGTCTCCCTGTCTTAAGCTTAAGTTCAAGTTCATGTGTCCATATTGCTGCTGACAGAGAGAACTGGGGGGCTTATGGGGCCGTTCAAATCCCGTCACCAGAGTCAAATCATTTGAAGATTTATATGCTGCTGACTGGGTTTGTGAAAGTGTCAGCCAATGTCTGCCTGCACACAGATTCACCTCAACAAGTTTAAAATGTCACTGAAAACTTTCAGTGAATCAGTTCCGAATGTAAAATTCACATGTTATTCAGTGTGCACGAATGAATTTCAAGTGTTTATTTCTGGTCAGTGCTATTTATGGTGGCTTATAGTTCATGGAAACCTACAGTTCAGGTTCAGGAATTCAGAATAGTACTGACAATCAATAAATGTACTTTAATCAAGTAAATGTTTCAGCATGACCAACACAATTATGGGAAAGACTGTCGATTTGATAGTTTTCCAGCAGAAGTTCGTAAACATTCTCCTCAAGGAGAGAGAGCTACAACAGGTCATTGATGAAGAAGCTGCTGTCTACTTAAGGGTTGAAGGAGAAAGTTGAGTGTAAGGAAAAAAAACTTGCCATATTTCTAAATAAATTCTCTTATTCTCACAATGTTTTCCCCCTTTCCACCTCCCCGGTTGTCTTTGCAGGACAGCGACATTCAGAAGAAGATTGACCATGAGATCCGGATGCGAGATGGAGCCTGCAAGTTGCTGGCTGCTTGCTCACAGCGAGACCAGGCATTGGAGGCTGCAAAGAGCCTGCAGACGTGCAGCACCCGCATCATGGCCTACATGTCGGAGCTGCAGAGGATGAAGGAAGCTCAGGTCATGCAGAATGTCCCACGCAGGTCCTCGGATGCCGGCCCAATGGACGATAGACTTCCCTGTAAAGGAAAAGTGGCAATCTCAGGCATGTAAAAAAAATAAAAAAGTGAAATTAAAATTAAATAAGAAATAAAGTTAAGTGTATAAACTCCCAATCATCTAGTTTTGCATTTTCTCATGCAAAACTACATGAGAAAATCATTACAAATTTTATTTGATTTTGCACCTCCACAGTAGTGGAAAAAGTGAACGTTGATAAAATGGTAAATTAGCAGCATCTGCGTTTTTTGTAGCTTGTGTACATCTGCTCTGCAGCTGTAGAGCAAACTCCAAATCTATTGTCTGTGAAGCTCTGACAGTGACTGAAAACTGCTTAGACACGTGGACAGAAACTCACACACACATGCACACACGCACACACACACAGTGCCCACACACTTATCAGCTGGACAGGAGAGGTGATTAACATTTTTGTGGTCTAATCCGCTGTCTGTTGCTATGCCAGATCTTCGGATCCCTCTTATGTGGAAAGACACGGAGTACTTCAAGAACAAAGGAGGTGAGGAGTCACCTTCTGTGTGTGTGTGTGTGTGTGTGTGTGTGTGTTTGGAGGAATTTTTGTCAGTTGGCCTGTGAAAGATTTACGTCTGTAGGATTTATTAAAGATGCATGTTGGAGAGGAGTTATCGGTTGCTGGATTTTGTATGCTGTTTCTTGTGACTCGAGAACAATTCAAACTTTTTTTCCCCCTCCCTCTCTGGAGAAACCTTGGATGCCAACTTAAGATTTAACCCAGGATTTTCACCAAGGAGTACAGACAGACCATGAAGACTGGAATTTTCTTTCTTTTTTATTTTTTTTTATTTTTGTCTGTGTTAGTTCCTGGAGCTGATCTTTTACAATCTTTTGCAGCTTTCGCAAAGATCTCAGTGAGCCAACAGTTCAGACATGCTGGCTTTGACTTTTGGCTCTGAGAAGTCTGGACGTGCACCGACTGAACAGAGTCTGTATTTGCACGGCTGACAATGCTACGGTGGAAGGAAGCTGTTGTGGATCAGTTGCATTTTTGTTTCATTTAAAATTCACTGACACACAGCAAATCTAATGACTGTCATGCTTAAATTGCCTATTTTCCATCTCACCAACTGGATAAAGCTAATTTGGGTTAACTCCTGTGCAGTCATTATAATATTTTTTAGTGCTCAGTTATTCCCCTGACAGCTTATATGGAATTAATGTGAATGACCTTCGCATGCAAATGAAACGAGTTAAGGAAAGAGTGTTCTCAGCATATTACATTTTTATTCATAGGAGCTTAACTGGTAAAAATCTGAAAATGGCGGATCCTATTGCATTCACGCCCATTCACTTTGATCCCCCAAACTAAAACGACGTGAAACCAATTGTCCGCAGAAAACCTATTTGAGGCTGCAAAAGACTTGAGTCTCTCCAGCAGGGCAGCAACCCAATACAGCCAATTTCAAAATCGATCGTCCATTCTGATCAAGCTTCAATTTTTTATTTATTTTTTTATTTTTTTATTATTATTTTGCAAAAACGTATGGGGAAAGACATCAGCTCCTGGATATTACGAAGGTTTCATGTAGCAATACTTTTGGATTTTTATGAGCACAACATTCTGAAAGTGATTGTCGTTTTCTTTCTACTTTGCAATCATGCACTACTTTGTGTTGGTCCTTCACAAAAAAAAAAAAAAAAATCGGAAGAAAATACAATAAAGTTTGTGGAGAAAAAGTAAGAAAACATGAAAAGGTTGAAGGCGTCTCAATATGACACTATAGACGTCTAGAGTGGCTGTTAGCCGCAGTGACAGTAAAAGTGTGCTGCTTTACGTTCAGCAATGTGCCTGTTAGTGGTCCGGTTTACCTATTGGCAGGCACGATTGCTGAACTGAGACTAACAACAGAGGAGTTTGTTAGACCTCCAGCAGCGTCGAGTTCTCTGTCACGCTTCGCCTGTTCAGGTTAAGTGCCCCGTCTACAGCAAAACGTCCGGCATCAACGCTTTCCTCCGATTCTTTCTCTCGCGAAAACGTGAAGGGAGAGGTTGAAGCTGGAGTGAGTCGAGTGAAAAGATGCAAATGAGTTGAAGCTTTGTGAACGTGCGAAGATGGTTTCTCACATTTCTCCCTCTCCTCTGTCCCGTCGCACAGAGCTCCATCGATGTGCCGTGTTCTGCCTGCTGCAGCTCGGAGGAGAGATATTCGACACGGACATGGTGATAGTGGACCGGACGCTCACAGATATCTGCTTTGACAACACCATCGTCTTGTAAGCTATCTGTCCGTTCTGTGTTTACGACACTCTATCAGTGTATCAGTCTGTGGCTCGAGGGTTCAGCATGTACAAATTTTTGCAAAATGTAGAATTCAAGAAACGCAGTATTTTGGAAAGAACAGGCAGCACTTAAAACAGACATTCATCTTGAAAGACTTGCAGCTGCGATTGAAGCAAAAAATATGTAGGAGTATTTTGTTGCAAAATATTTGCAATATTTGTGCAAAAACACAATATTTTGTCACAAGTATATGTAGGGCATATTGCCCTATATATATGTATGTGTGTGTGTGTGTGTGTATATATATATATATATATATATATATATATATATATATATATATATATATATATATATATATATATATATATATTGGTCTGTTACACAAAACTACTTTAGATTGGGTAATGCTGTGGTTAAATTGTCACAAAATGCGAATAAGTTTAAGGGACATGAAGCATTCAGAAACACACTGTACACTGCACTTGCATTGCTAGAAACTGTGTTCATTTTCACACAGTACATGTGACAGACTATACGGTTGTGTCCTTGTGCAGCAGTGAGGCCAGCCCTGGCTTTGAGCTCCGAGTTGAGCTGTATAGCTGCTGCTCAGAGGACGACTACTCTGCAGGAAGCACTCCCAGAAAACTGGCCAGCAAGTTGAGCTCCTCTCTGGGCCGATCAGCGGGAAAGAAGCTCAGAGCGGCGATGGAGCCTGGAGCTTGCAGTCCCGTTAGTAACGGAGGGGCGGCCCCTCTCCTGCTGCCGGTTCCCTCTGTGCCGTGAGTTCGGGTTTTGCTTCTTGCATGTTTTTCTCTCATTGTTTCGTACGACATAATATAAAAATGCTGTTTCGTCCGTCTGTTGTTGGTTGTCGACAGGGGCCCGAAGTACCATCTCTTAGCTCACACCACCCTGTCGCTGTCTCACGTCCAGGACAGCTTTCGCACGCATGACCTCACTATTTCAGGCAACGGTGAGTGGCAGCCTCCATCAATCTGCGCCCTCGCCGGCTCTCTGCTCCCTCCCGCCGCCAGATCGGCCATCTGTCTGCTCTTTGTCCTGCTGCCACTCGTCTGCGTCTCCCGTCTCCTGCTCATGCTCTCGTCATTTTCCGTAAACCGCCGCGTGCCTCCTCCACCTGCTTCTCCGCGTTGATTTCTGACATGTGGCCATCAACAAGGTCGCCGTAAATAAAAGTTCAGCAAGTGGGGAAAGGGGCGGGGCGGGGGTTACTGCTGTGTAAAACTGCAATGATGGAGCCTAACAAGGGCCCAGACCCAGAGACAGACGTTGGCTCTTGTATTTTATTCATTGGTCCCCTCAGCGCGTTGTAAAGTTTCATAGCTGCATTTCATGTGCAGCCTCAGCAGCTGCCTGTCTTTTAATCCCAAGTGCTTCTCTCTGTGCGCTAATGCATGGGTGGGGCCTTTGGAGAGCGTCTCTTTATGCGCATGCAAATAATTTGAGTTGTTTGCATGCGAAGTTTGAAAAGCAGTGTCGAAAAATATTGCGATTAACTTTGATTCTTTATGCTCTTGTCCTCCAGAGGAATGCTCCTACTGGCTGCCTCTCTACGGCAGCATGTGTTGCCGCCTCGCAGCTCAGCCGCACTGCATGACCCGGCAGATGATGGCTGGATGGTTGAAAGTTAAGGCAAGTTGGGCCAGTTTGTGTTTGCACACTGGTTTGAGCTCGTCTTTAGCGGGTTCTGTTTGCTTTCCCTCGTTTTTCTCCCTTCGTCTCTGGCTCAACTCGCCGCCCCTCTTCGTGTTTGCAGCAGTGTGGAGGTGATCCTAAGACATGGACAAAAGTCTACGCCGTTCTGAAAGCAACAAGCCTTTCCTGCTACCAGCGACAGGAGGATGTGGACGCCAATGTCGAGCCTGCTCTGACCATCGGCATCAACAAGGTGAGCTAATGAGCAGCTTAGGAGCTTGTGACGAACATCTAAAAAGAGGGAACATAACAGGTTCAACATTCAACCTCACAGAACCCACAGCTGGATTTGTTTTATTCTTTTTTATTATTTCACAACACCTAAGGCGCAAGCAGAATTGACGGTAAAGTTTTTGGACTCCTGTCAAGTACATCCCAACCCAACCGGGAGAGCCTGGTACTTAAATATAAATAAGAAGGTAGCTGTTTACTTGGTAACTGGTGTTCCCTCGAGCAAGAAGCCCTTATCTGCCCCAGCTGAGCTGTCAAGCGGTCAACGCTGACTGTTTCTCAGAGTCTGAGCTGCAGCAGCTCAGACACTGAGCTTAGAAGGATTTAGAACGTTGTAAAATATCAACTATAGTTGTCTTTTCACTTAATAAAAAAATCCTGATTAGTTGGTCCTGAAGCTAACAGGTAATCCCAGAGATGGGAGGCTTGCGAGACATAAACGTTTGGCTATTCTGAAATATCCCTGGTTGCAATGAACACAAGAGAATCACGGTGTGAAAACCAAAGGAGCACAAACGATCCACTCTTATTAAGGCAATTCTGTTTTAAAAACTTCGCTTGGCAAGCTACAGTGTCTGTTAAGCAGCAGATTGAGATAGCAAAACTGAAAAATAAAACAACCCAGTTAATATCTATTTGTTATTCTTGTGGTAATCTATAAATCGCTACAATATTCACCAACACGTGTAAATAAGTAATCATTGTGCAAGAATACAAGACGTATCCCTACTTAATCTACATATTAATTTAACAGAGCCTCACTCAGAAACGCTGAATGCCTTTAAGGGTGCCTGAAAACAGAGCTTTACTAATTAAGCAGGCTTAACATCCCTAATTACATCTGTTTATTGCGTTTCTCTCTTTGGAATCCCTTGAAGAAAAAAAATGTCCATCTCCATCAAATATGGGGAATCATGTAATTTATGATTCAATTTATGATTCAGTACCCTTCCAAGATCAAAGTGTCAGCGACTCAGTCATCTCAGGCTTTTTTCCCTTTTTCTGTCTGAATCTCAGCACACAACTACCCCAAAGCAAGGTCAGCCCACATCTGAGCAAACCTCTGGCTCTCCTGCAGAGAAGGAATCAAAGCTTCGAAAAGATAAACGGCACAACACTGCCATCTAGTGGTCACGGGCACAACTGGGGGGACCAGACAGACGGAGGATGTGGGAATTGGGAGTTTGCTCTTTTTGTTGGATAATTGCTGATGGGACTAATTGCTATCTTTATTAATGAGGGCTTAATTTCAATGGGGGACTTCCATTTACAGCCGTTATAATGAACAGCTGCTGCGACAAGTAATTTGGATTAATCAGAACAGAAGCGCTGCTGTCCAACTCCCCGTCTGCGGGCACTTTGCGGCAGACCTTTTCAAGTGCCGTTTTTGTTCCAGGAGACCAGGATACGCGCGTCAGAGAAGGACCCCCACGGTAAGGGTCAGAACATCAGCATCAGCAACCGATACGGAGGGGAGGAAGTCACGCACACCCTGAACACGGAGAGCCGGGAGGACACGCACAGCTGGATGGAGGCCTTCTGGCAGCATTTCTACGACATGAGTAAGAGAACGTTTTACCTTTACAGAACCGCCTGAGGAGAGTCAAAGAAGCAGTAAGAGAGGAGTATTTTAACGTCTTTGTTTCTCCCTAAACAGGTCAGTGGAAGCAGTGCTGCGACGATTTAATGAAAATTGAACTTCCCTCTCCAAGGAAGCCAGCTCCGGTCACACCGAAGCAGGGCTCGCTTTACCATGAAATGGGTAAGTCTTTACCCGCCCTGGAGATGTCGCCTAATGGGCCCGGTTTAGTTTGTTTTAATTTATATCAGAAAGACAGAATAGAGAGAACGCTCGCTGCGCCTGCACTGCATGTGACTGTGTGTGTTCTTAAATTACTGGGTGGATGTGCATGAAACACACTGCCATGATTAGATTTTCCCTCTGCAGTAGCTCTAACTCTGCTTTTACGTCTCTGTTCTGTAGATCGAGGAGGTCTTATCTCTGATGTGCTGACTCACTCTGTCTTCTTTTTGTTTCCTCTTTCACTTTCTTCCCTGCGTTCTGTCATCCTCTGGTTTATACCGTTCTGTTCTTCCGTATTTATATATATATATTTTTATATTCTATCCATTTTTCATCCACTTCTATTGCAAATTTCAATTTCAAACATCATCCTTGATTCATAAATTTTTTTTCTACATTCTTTTCTTCCTTGACCTTTAAACATAAATGGCCGTTCTTTAAACATTTTTTTTACCATAACCATCCACACACTTTGACCCTGTATTCTCTCTCTTACTCACCTCCTGTCCTCTCCACTCTTCCTGTCTTACCAACCCTGCTCACGGTTTTCTTAACCCCTTCCTGGCAGCCCCTCTTTCAGCGCCCTCCTGTGAGGGTCTTCTGCTGCAGGATAACGCTGTGTCTGCTGAGATTCGCGCTCTGCTCTCGTCCTATTACAATGACAGGTGAAGTAGCAGCTGCAGGGTTTTTGCATAAACTGTGTTGCCGTCTTCAAAAGGATGCGATGAGGCTCCGTTCAGATCTGGCGTTAACATGCGCTCTGACCGATCGGATGTCTGTTACCTGAAGCTGAAGCTTTTGGAACATCAAAGATTCACATTCGGTCACTTTGACAATTTTATTTCTCCAGTTTACCTGAGTCACATTTTTTTTTTGAGTTATTTGCTATTTAAGATTTATTTATTTACTAAGTTTCTTAGTAGATGGGATATTGGGGGGGGGGGAATATAAAATGTGTGATTTTATACAAAGCTCAGCATTATTGTACAGGCACTAAAGATTTTAAACCCTAGAATTCCAACAAGGAGTTTATTTTTGTCGACTTATAAATAAAAATAATTGCAATTTTAGAAGATTTTTAGTATGTGTAGATAGTTTTTTACAACACTTTTCTAAATGTTCATATAAGGAGCCAGCGAGACTAACTCTGGAATTTGAAGGGAGTCATAACATATTTGTAATTTGTTTCCTTCAGTGTCTCTTGTGGCATTTAGCTAATCAGAACCAGAGTAATACCGGTGAGGGTCTAATAAGGGTCAGCTTCACTCAAAGCAATGATGATGCAAAACAAAAACAGAACAAAATTTTTAAAAGCAGTGTTTTTATACACCCTGATAGAAAGATTTGAATGCAGTGTAAGAAACTAATTAGATTTTTTTATTTTTTTATTTTCTGTGGCTTTGCATAATTTGAAATAAAATCCAAAAAAAGCTTTTGTTTTGTAAAAACAACAAAAACTTTGACTGGGTTTCTTACAGTCAATTTTTTTTTTTAACTTCTTCATCCAAACAGTTTTTAAAAAAAGTCTCAGACTAAAATTTACGTAACATAAATTAACAATGACCTTAAATTGTCATGGAATTCCCATTCAAGTGGGTAATTGTGTTGACGATATATTGATCTGCAGTACTTTGCAAAATATTTGTCAAATAACAATCAAAAATGTCAATGTATTTCACTGGGATTTTTGGTGAATTGCAAATAAATTGCAAGATGGAAGAAAAAAATGTCTTCACATTTATTTTTAAAAATGGAAATCTATAATTTCACCAATTACTAAATGGAGTCGATCTGAATGTAATTCAAATGTACGTGCATCTGTTTTATTAAGACTTTCAAAGTTTATTAATATGAAAAAGGCATTTGAAGTGGACAATTGAATATTGAGCTGTAGATGCCTGGGCTACAGTCCAGTATCCTGACATATATTTTCTATGAATTTGTGTTTTTCAACGTTTGTGTTCAGCCAGCATCCAGATAATTGCAGTGCAGGGTGAGACTCTGCACATCGCCTTAAAAGCATCTTCCTGATTTAATCTCAGTGTAACATGGTGGCGACAGCATCATGCTGTAGGGCGTCCTCCCATTAACAGTGTGTAGAGTTGCTGATATGATTGATGCAGCTAAATACAACCATAAACATACAGACAGCTGGATTAGGATTAATTAGATTACAGCACATTCACATGCTGGAATGGACCAGTCAAAGTTCAGATCTAAATGTATCTTTCCATCCTATCTGACTGAGCTTAAACTGTTTTGGAAAGAAGAATGGACACACCTCATTAAACTCAGCATTTTAACTTTAATCTCAGAATACAATCTTCCACAACATAGTTATGTGCTGCTTTGTGTTAACCATCCATGTAAAATTCCAATAAATACGTTTGACGTTTGCGGTTGCTGTGTTGAAGAACCTGACCAATCTACTTCCCAGCGTCTTGGTTAATTTTGCTGCTTTTGTTCTGCAGTTATTGAGTCATCCGATGACCTCAGCAGCACCGTGTCCGACATCCTGGCCCGGAGAATGCAAGAGCTGGAGCTCCGCAGCCAGCTGGGCACGTCTCCCACCTGGATGTCTGTGTTTGAGGAGAACAGTCCGAAAAGCACCGGCTTCCCTGTCCGTCCGTGTACCTCCCGCCTGTCTGGCCACAGCCCTCACTCTCCTCACCGCCTTCCCTCTCGGAGCCCCGTGAGCCCGCACCGCTGCCCGCAGCCGGGTCTGCTCTCCTCTGACGCGAGCCTGACGTCGGACAGCGACAGCCACTGCAGCACCAGCCCGTGCTCCCACCGCCACGACTGGCCCGAGCCGTCGTCGAGCTTCTCGCTTTTGTCCTCCTCGCCCTCCCGCCTGAGGCCGCGCACTCTCTCTCTGGACGCTAAGCTCAGCACCCTCCGGGGCCGAGGGTACGGTGGCGGAGGGGCCTTCCAGTGCTCCTGCCAGCCTCCTTCCTCGTCTCTTCTCGCGCCTCACCCCGCCTCCTCCCACTCGCCTCTGTCACAGCGCAGCACGCAGACCACTCTGTCCTGCTCCAGCTCCACCTCCAGCAGCAGCTCCAGCAACAGCGAGGGCAGCCACAGCCCCGAGTCGTCGGAGGGCGGTCCGTTCTCCAGGCCCTCGCCGGCTCGACGCAGCCTGAGAAACCTACGGGCCAGGCTCGATCCGCGTAACTGGCTGCAGAGTCATGTGTGAACTTACTCCTTTTTTTGCTTGTTTGTTTGTTTAAACATACACATTAACAGGCTTATTATGTGAACTAAACTCAAGGATGTGTGCCGCTGCCTTTGACAGGAAATGGTGGCTTAGAGAAGACCTGCGTGGGTCAAACTGGAAAATTAGTTGTTTTTTTTTTGTTGTTGTTTTAACCCAGAAGATGGTGACAATCATTGCAGGAGCTGCTGGGTTCCCACAGTTTATAGGATGGGAGACAATGTGTTTGCTTTCAGAAATTACATTGATGATGCTGCTTTGGAGAGAGTAAACAAAAAGCTAAAGAATTGCTTAGATACGCTGCACACTGTTCAAACTCTTAATGTGATCTTGAAACTGGAAAATGTTATTTTTTCCCCCCTTTTTCCATCCTACCATCCACTGAAACATCATTTTAAGGTAAAAAAATCTCTCTTGTTGTCCCAGTCATACTTTATCTGAATGTAATTTATTATGTTATAAAATGTGAAGTGTTTCTGCTGCAGGGGGGTCTGTGACTTGGAGCAAAAGAGCACTTCACAGGAAAGATTTACATATTTATGATTTTATTAACAGATACACATGGTAAAACACGGGTGGTGGCAGCATCATGGTGTGGGGAGATTTTTCTTTAGCAGGGACAACCGGCTGCAAAAAGACTCGAGTGGAGGTTTGCCTTACCTCTCAGCAGGGCAATGACCTTAGAAGTACAGTAGGAGCTACAGTTTGTTATTCAGGGACTACAAGGTGTGAGATTTTAAACAACATACCCCGTTTGTGCAGTTTTGCTCCGCAGCGATTCTGCTCTTTTAGGTTGATGAGAGGTTAACGTTTGTTGCCTGTTCTGTGACTCCTGCTTCAGTGTACTCACTTATTCACACGCCAGAAGAGTCTTTTAAAACAACTATGCACCATTTTGTTCTATTGGTTAGACATTGAACTACCTGTGATCATACTAACGGTGAATTTGGGGGAAGTTAAATGCAGGTGTTTATATTTACTGTACTGGTTCTGACTGACATTTTCAGAATTGGAAAAAAAAATTAACTCTTTGCTTTGGGTTTCACCTTTATCTGCACATCACTGGAGGGCTGACGTCAGAACCAAGTGGTTGTAGTCGAAGTAAGGCATTAATAGAAAACCCCAATCCAAACTCAGTGTCATGCTGCACCGGCACCCTGGCAGTGTATTGCCTGGTTTCAGTGTGGCGTTTTCCGCCTGCGAGTCTAAGGGGAACATCCAAAATAAGCCACGACTCCATTAATATCAAACAGGAAAATCTTTAGATGTCGGCTCCGTTTTGGAAACTTTTTCTTCTACATACCAGGTATGGGATTGTAAGTGCAGACGTCGCGTCACATTTCCACCCCTATATTTTTCTTAACTGCAATTGTTCTCACCATTTCTTTTTGTTTTTACATTTTTTTGAATAAACCAAATTTCAAATGGGAGTTTATGGCTGTCGGTGAATCCCTGTTTTTTTTTTTTTTTTTTTCTCCACGTCTGTCAATCATTGTGGGCTCATATTTACTGAGATACGTCGAACAAGCATTTGTTACTGTAAATTATTTTGTAATTTAACAGATAAACCTCTCTCTGTCATTTTGTTACATAGCTGATTTTATAAATGCAACTGTACAGATGTGTGATGATCAGAAGCTTAACAGATAATGTGCAAATCTTTATTTGTTAATAACGATTAACACTGTTAAGACTCTCCCTCTTTTGCAGGTTTTGTGTGTCCCGCGTATGCAGCATCTGTAAAAGGTTGAGTACAAAATGAGAAATGTCACATTTAAATAATATAACGTTAATTAAAATAAATGTTTATAGTTTTAAAACTACCCCGGCTTTACGCATCTGTATTTGTCATTCAGAAATGCACAAGCATGGTAGTAGCAGCATCTTGCTGTGGGAATGGTTTCCGTTGGCAGGGACGGTCAAAAGGAAATGAAGGAAATTAACGGGGAATCTTGGTTGAAAATATGTTGGAGGCTGCAAAAGAGTTGGAGGTTTGGAGCAGCGGTTCTCCTCTCACAGTTCCCACACAGTCTGGAAAATATGAAGCTTGATTTAAATACTTTCCATGTCTGGATATGTTTGAAGAAACAACAGTGTCATGCACCGTTCTATCCATCTACCGTATTTATCTGTTTAACCATCCAATTATTCATGCATCCATAATTACTTAGCGGGAAAGTGTAAAATGAAGTGTAATCTATCAATCTAATTAGCCAAAAAGCATCTGGACGTTTTACAATAACAAAATTAGAACATGAAAAATGGACTGTAGGTCTGACCTTTCCACACAACATTAGCCATGCAATACTGTGGTATAGGTCAAGGCATACTTGTGTTAAAATGAACCTCATTCGGGAATCAGTAGAAGTTTTTATGTTCACAAATGCTCTCTAGCCAATTTAAGATTCAATGGCTTTGAAAAAAAAAAATAAAAAAGGTACTGGTATTTTCTACGTCTGCAAAGTTGGAAGAAGCATAGCCCAAAAGATTCACGGCTGCAGTTAAAGCAAAAGGCGGTTATAGAATGTACTGTGTAGTGGTGTGGACTATAATAACAAATTTAACTTTTGATCAATCACAGGAAATCATAAAATATGCTAACGACTGAAGTAGTAACGTGTCAAAAAACAGAAAGCAAAGGTCAACACTGAAGGACATTTTTGCAGTGCAGTGGGCATTAAAATTCAAATCTAACCTTTGTAGTCATCGGCGTCATCCTCATTACGGGAGCTTTTCACAGAAATGTTGCCCTCAGTACTTCATCAAACAGTTGTTTGGTCCAATGCTTCATTTCACTCCAACGCTTCAAATCCCAACAGAGATGGCCACTAATATAGTCAGGCTGAGCAAAGACTTTATTGTCAGAGATTTCGTAGCAAAGCCGTAGATTAATAATCAACAGTACAAAGCACAATTACAAACATAGGAGGTAGTCACTGCTGGGTCTTCACTGCAGACTGCATAGAGGAAAGCTATGGCCATGCTGACTGAAATGTCACAGAGAAAAACCCAAAGCTCCCTGTTTTCTGTTTGTAGTGCACAGCTGTACTATCGTTGTGCTATTATAAGTTCACATTTGCTTAAAATATATATAAAAAAAAAACACACCTAAAAATCATACCAACACCAACATTCACATACTGATCAATACATTACAGAATAACACCTTTAATACTTCATATTGTATACTTCATAGGAAGCTGTTGACTCAAGTGAGACATTTTATATAGAGTTTGGCAATTAAATGAGTTCTGTTAAATTACACGTTTCGTCATTTTAGGTCCTTCTACGTTGAAGCGTCTTTCTGTGTGCGATTGTGCTTCCCCCCTCCCACGAGCCTTCGCCATCCACTCGCATTAGCAGGCACAGCGAGGGTTGGACGCCCGCAGAGCCCAACCGGACAGCGTTCTCCAGACAAGCGTAGAGAACTTCGCAGGGCACGTTCCGGCTCTGCTGATGTACGCGGACGAGAGTCGATGGAGCCGCTTCGCGCCGAAAGTGTTGTAGTGTCCTGGGAGGACTTGGTCAACCTGGTGGATGTAGCAGTTTTTCAGCTTTGGGAACAACTTATAGAGTGAAACTAAAAGCACTTTTAGGAGGGATTATGCATCTTCTTCCTGAACTAACTAGCGTAATTCAATTTGAATCGGTGTCAAAGCAGCTTTAAATGTGCATCTGCTGGCATGTAAACGCAAAAACAAGACGCGGCGTGTTACCTGCTCGCTGTCCACCA
Organism: Poecilia formosa; assembly: GCF_000485575.1. Lineage (NCBI taxonomy): Eukaryota > Metazoa > Chordata > Actinopteri > Cyprinodontiformes > Poeciliidae > Poecilia > Poecilia formosa. The sequence continues at coordinate 2,362,314 of NW_006799944.1, read as the reverse complement.
GCCCAATGAGACGCTCGCAGCTGCTGACGTAATCGCTGACCTGGCTGTAGGGCAGCCAGTCAATCATGGCGCCGTCGTACACAACGTCTCCGCTGAACAGCAGCTTATTGTCGCGGTCGTGGAGGCAGATGCTGCCCCGAGAGTGACCCGGCATGTGAAGCACCGTCAGCTGTCTGTCACCAAGGTTAATAACATCGCCTAGACAGGAGGAGGAGGAGGAGGAGGAGGAGAGAAAGATGCTCTAGTTATTGATGCACAGGCATAACTCTACAGTAGGAGCAGCTTACAACTCAAATCGTATTGATGCCCCTTGAACTTTGTCACATTACAGACACAAATTTCAGTGCGTGTCGTTGGAGTTTTATGTGATGGATTCGCAGAAAGTGGCGCGTGATTGTGAAGTACAATAAAAATGATACACGATTTTCAAATTTACATGCACATAAAAAAAAAAATCCAAAATAAAAAAGCAACAAGCACTTGAATTCAACATCTAGAGACAGAACGTTTTGCCGGCTTACTTTTAGATTTAGTCGGTCTGGACTTTAACCTGTCTAGTCAAACAGGATTGATCCAAACCAGGATTATGCAAGATTCCTGATTCAAAGAGCCATTTTCACCCCCTTTCTTTTCTAATTAAAATCTATCTAGAGCCACAAAAGGCATATTGCTAATGAAATTAGTTTTTTCTACTGAATAAAACAGAATTGTGCAGGCTACTGAAAAGACATAAGAAATCAAAACATAAGAGGATGTTGGCAAATCCACTTATCCGTTTTCTTTTTTCAAGCAATGTTAATTTTCTGTTGGGTTTTTGGAGAACGTCTTCATAGACCACTATACAAATGCAGGCCAACTGTCTTTTTAACATTGTCTTTTGCAGTGTTGAGCACACTTACACACACACATAGGCAGCCCAACCCTGTTTTGTTCAACATGGGGCTTCAGTGTACGTGAAACAAATCATTGGACAGTCATACAAGCATGCTATTTAAATATAATTTTTAAAGTCTCTGTTCATTTTGGTCAAAATTATAAAGAAACTGAAAGTTCACATGAGAAGCGGGATGCTGATCTAAACCACTGCATTCTCACTAAAATACACGAGGGTTAATGGTTGGAAATGTTTAAGGAGTTCAAGGTGGTATGAACATATTGTGTAAGGCCTTATATATTCAGATTAAATTAAAACTTGCCTGAGCCTCATGTCCCCTCGAGCTCTTATCTTGTGCAGAGTCTGAAGCCTTCCGTTTGGTATTGATTTCATCCAAACCAGGTATGACTTACACAGTTTGACAAAGGGTGAGGCTGGCATGCCACGCAATAAGATATACCAACTGCACTGCACCAAGTGGCTCTGACACAGCAGGGATTATTTTTGAATATTTACTGACCGTACAGAAACTATACTCTGAAAGAGTGGCAGTGATGAGACGTAACTGAAGCAACCTTCAAGAGACTATTTACTTGTAGGGAAGACCTCCAAAGGCAGTGATACTGCAACAGTATGCCTGTTTGTGCAGAAACTTACACGGATTTATTCTGCTCACTAATTGCTGATGTTGGATACCTACTTTGTGCAAATGTAAATTAAAGCTGGTGGATGCTGCGACAAAGCAAACCTGAATAGCAGAATTCAGGAAGTGTGCCCAGTCCCTGCTTCCATTCTTGGAAGAGCCATCAAAGTGATCAACACTCTGGCTATAAATAGAACAGATATGTAGATAAGGGATAGCAGCTAGAAACAAACAAAAAAAAAACAAAACAAACAAAAAAAAAAGACTGATCTCTGTAGGTTTGCTTGGGAGGCTCATAAATCAGACCAACTGATGGCATATTTTGAAAAATGGTATTGACATTTTACGGTTTACCATAATATTTTTACTCGTTTTTAATGCAGACATTGGTTGTGATAAAGCTTTGTAATCATGCTCCTTCCCACTGTTTCCTCAGACAGGTATACTGTAGTATACTGCATTATACTGTATATACTATACAGGTACTCTGTACAGGTTTAGTGCAGGTGTGCATATGGATAAATTTAACAATTCAATGTTGGACTTTCGCCAGTTTTTCGGTGACTCAGGAAGGCCTTTTTCAGCTATTTATACCGGTAACCCCATGCTTTTCCCTGCATGCATCATTCCAGGTGTCTGATCTCAGATCCGCACCCCCCATCGCGAGGCTTAGCATCTCCTACCCACCCTCCTGCAGGATGTGTGTGGGCTGCACAGCCTTGACTTTGTAGTGTCTCGCCCTCCATCCCGGACTGGGAGCCACGGCTATCTCCCTGTCGCTGAGCCAGGTAACCGTCTCGAAGTTGTCCCCGTTCGCCAGGGCATCGACCTCCGCGCTGTGGACGCCCACCTGTTGGAACTGATGCAGACCCCCCGAGTGGTCGAAGTGGGCGTGGGTGGCAATCGCCAGCAGCGGGTTCTTCCTCTGCGGGTCTTTCCCGAGCAGCCCGTTGGCGTCGATGTACTCAGGTAAGCTCCTCAAGCCCAGACCCGTGTCTATGACCACGTCCTGGTGGGTGCCGCGGAGAAGCCAGATGTTGGCTCGGTTCTCCGACTGGTAGAATCGCTCCTGGATCCAGAAGAGTCCGTCTCCCAGCGACTTGTGGGCGTACCAGTCGGCTGCAGACATCCCCAGTCATGCAGTAGTCCAGGTTATCTTCAGCGGGTATTGTGCCGTCAGGGGAGGTGTTAGCAGCCTCGTAGCTGGCGGTGATATGTTGTCATTTAGGCTAATGTGATGGTTGCTACAGACACACCCGTTGAAAGAAAGCGCATGCTCATTGGTCAGATGTGTGAATGACGCTCTACTTCCTCTGGATACTCATTGGATGTAGTTAAACCCCGCCTTCCATTGAGTCACACAAGTTAAAGCTACATTTACACATGGTGTCATAGTGATGGGAATTCCGACACCTTTTAAAGATCCTGCTCACAAAGCTCTTTAGGATGTTCGCTAAATTCTAACATGTAAAGGTATCCCAAATTTTTATGTTTTCTGTTTTTGCCCACAAAACAATCATATAAACTTCAGAGTTTATATTGTTAGAGCCAGCAATAGAAATGAATGGATGTCAGTTTCAAAAATACTTTCAAATAGTCTATTGGTCTGATCACTTATAGGTTTTATTATTGCAAAAGTAGATCCCACATTGCTAGTTGCCCTGAAAGCTAATGGGAAATGATCACAATACACTTGCAAAATAAGGCTAATACTGTTTTCAAAAGAAAAATTTTGCTTTTATAGGATGCACAGTGTATTCCCTTTGTTTTTTAAAAATCTGCTTTTTTCCAAATTTCCAATTGAAAAATACAGCAGGAATGAGCTTTAAAGTCAAATCTAGAAACGTTGTTGGTTGTAGATCAACCCTAGTTCATTGTCTAATACCAACTCTGTATGTGTAAAACACAGAAAAGCTGCAGACTTTCTATTTATTTGGACTTATTATGGTTTGACTTACCTTAAACTAGAGGCCCATTCAGTGTGCAACACGTACACAGGCAGGAAATAAATGGAAAAGTCCAGACGCTCTAAAACGGGAGTCTGATCCCATCGTTCAATTGAACGAGTTGGCAGACTAAGACGGCTCGTTCACGACCGACACGTCGGTGCCTTATAATATGTCTGTAGTTCGCACAGAGTGCACACGTTGCCACGCCGGTACACGTTAAAGTAATATAAATCTCAGTAAGAGGTGGTTCTCATATTATTTTCACCAGACTAATTGACTAGAACGAGAGACTACTCAGACAAGCTAAATGCTGACGACAGACCAAGACTGAAAACGTGGAGGAGACTCAGTAGCAGCTAAATGCCGTTTTATATCCGTGGAACAGACGTCTAGTTTGCAATTCTGCATTCAAGGAGTTCTCTAATACTCTCAAAGTGAGTATTCAAAGTCATCTGATGTTTTACGTTATGTGCTGACTAATGCTGCATTGATGATGAAATTATTCTGAGTTGTGTGAACACGTGTTCGAGGAAGTTGACTATTGACGTGTTGCAGGTACAGGACAGACCTGTAGCCATGGCAGGCAAGGGTCGTGGGGTGGGTGCCTTTACCTTCAACATAGAAGCTCTGGGCATCGGCAGAGGCAGCATGCCAGAGGCCAGGGTGGGGCCCAGCCCGCTGTATCCAGTAAGAAACAAACACACACACACACACACACACACACACACACACACACACACACACACACACACACACTTACAGAGACATACCAGGCGCCCAGAATAACCTATCAGTTTTTATTTCACTGTTAAACATCCAAAATTGTATTTCCAGAGATTGGGACGTAATCCTCTGTTTACATCAGTCTATAAACACTCGAGATAGTCAAAGGAAATTTTACATGGAGCTTATAGTTCTGTTAAAACCATATAAAGAAGGATATTAGCATTTGGCTTAAATATAGTTTTTTGCTCATAGCTTGGATATTTTTCAAGCCTGTATTTCTAAACTGAATTAAATCAGCCCCTATGTTTTCCCCAAAAGATTGATTGTTATGCATGAACCTGGGGCTTTAGACTCTACAAAGAATTGATTTTTCACTTATTTGACAGTTAAAATAGATGTTTTTACATGTATCAATAATTGGACATTCTGACAAATTCTATTCAACCCTCCTTCCAACCTTTTTAGCTAATTTTATCTTTTACATGTTTTTTTTTTTTTCCACACTGCACGGAGTATGTTACTGTAGATCAAGGTGCTAGTCCTAAACTAGAGGCCATCATTAGTGTTTTAGCTAGCTCTAGCTTTTTAGCTCGTTTTAGCTTATACACTGCTGCAATCTTACAGTTTAGCTTTGTAAACGGTGATCTGCATGAATTTCTAATACTCTTTGGGTGTGATTTCTGCATTAACTGAAAGTTTTCACTCTTCTACAGTTTTTCCCTTCGCGTTTTTGAAGGCTTTTGATTTATTCTGCTGCTTCTGGATGTTTCTTACATTTATGCAGTTGCCTTCGAATGCTTCTGAAATTTTCACTAAAAATATTCAGCTTACAGCATTCACACTGCATTTGTGCAGGAAATGCAAACTTTTGCCGTTTTATTTTAAGGCCTAGGTTGATGGTGAGAATCCCGATTTTCCCATTTGGAATTTGGATTCCTGAAGATCTTTTTGCTAATATTTCCAACTGCAAACTTGAAAATGTCAACTTCCTTGTAAAACGTTTAAGCATAATTAAATCTAAACAATAAAAAGAAAATCAAGCTGTCTCAAAAGCTAAAAGATCATTTCACTTTTTTGCCGTTTTTGTGACGCATCTCAACAAAGTCATGTTGCAATACTTTCTGAAATGTCTGTACTTAGTTATGTTTTCATCATAAGAAAATATCTCAAATTCTACAGAACACAGACTTTAAACCGGTTCCACTGAAAGTCGGTGAAGACGAAGACTACATGCTGGCCCTGAAGCAGGAAATGAGAGGCGCGATGCAGCGGCTGCCTCATAATATCAAAGCGCAGTCCGGCAGAGCAGGTGAGGAGCAGAGTGGTCCATTAGTGACCTGACGTCTCTGAGAATTTCTGTAGGAAAACAATTTGGACTGCTGGAAGGGAAGCTAATGCAGCTTTTATGGCCCAAGACATTTAATATGGGTCACATCAAGGAAAAGGGAAAGAGCATAATTCTGGCAGCATTGAGTTATGGCTGCCATCTCAGCTTGCAGTTTTAATCAGATTTCTTTGGTTTATCGTTACAAGCATTTCACAGTTACTGTTTTGAGCAAGTAGTTCAGTGTTTTATTTCTAAGTGTTATCAGGTGAATTGAGCTTATGAAGCCACAGGGCCTCACTTTTTCCACAAGTGAAAGCGTTGCGAACAGGAACTGAAAATGCAACAGTAAGAAATGCTGCCGGCTTTTTAAATTACAGGCCTAATGGCCTGGGATCGATAATTGTGTTAAACACTTCAGATCTATGGTATGACTTTGCAGTTATCTCAAGACAAATTGAGGTTGCTCTTGTGTTTGTAAAACAGACGTGGAGAAATACACGGAGAGATACCTGAAGCACAGCCAGATGGATGATGAGACATGGACTCCAGGTTAGTATATAACACCACAATGCCCAAAAATGACCAGAAATGAAAAATAAAATAAAAAAACAAAAACAAATGCATTTATCTTTCTTGGTGTCTTAGACTGGAACCTTTTTCCAAAAGAACTGATGCCTCGAACAAAAAAACCTCGTAGAAAAGGTACGTTAAAGCCGTCGTGCGTGTAACAGATTTGACTTTGCGACTAAAACATGGACGTCTTTTTATATATTTCACTATTTCAGTCACTAAGAATAAGAAGAGTGGAAAAGGTTCAAGCAAAGAGGCAGCGGATGTTTTGAGCAAATTAGATGTGAGTTTATTTTCTTTTCCTTATGTCTACCTTTTTTGTGGGCTCTGAATTTGTGCAATGTTCACAAAAAAGCTAAAAAAAATGGAAAGTTTCACCGTTTATATGTTTCACTGTTTTTATAATATAGATTAAAGGCATCATAGCAAATTCGTATGTCACACTTTAAAGTTATTAAACAGTTTTAAAACCCGCATATAAGCTTCTATATTATGCACCACATTGTGTCGATTTAACACAGAAAATCCTGGTGAGGCATTGAAATTTGCAGCTACGATGTAAAAGAACGTGAAAAAGATTACCTTTGAAAAAAAAAGAAAGATATTCTTGAGTCTCAGTCAGGTGTGTTGACATGACAGGAACTGGAAAAGAAAGACGACGGGAATGCTGAAAAGTCAGACGACGAGCCAGAGAAGAAAACGAAAAACGAGGAAGAGGAAGAAATAGAGGAGGAAGAATACGAGGAAGAAGACCTCGAAGAGGTAAACGAAGAGCCAATTTGAAAAACATTTTACTTCATGTAACGACCAAGTTTATCGTTGCGTTTGCTTCCGTGTAGGACAACGACTACATTGAAAGCTATTTTGACAACGGCGAAGATTTTGCTGCCGACAGCGACGACAACATGGACGGAGAAGCGACATACTGAGGCGACGGGGCTCCCACGCAGACGTTTAAGTTAACACTTTTCACAGAGCGGTACTTTATTTTGTGCTACAGATTTTCTCTGAACAACATTGTAAATAAGAGTGTGTGAAATTTTTCAGAAGGAAATAATGTATTGAAAATATATTTATTTATTTTCCAAGCTGGACCACAGATTGAAGGCACATACTGTCATTTTTTTTTCAATTATGCTTTGTCAAAAAAAAAAAAAAAAAAAATCAAGATAACACTGTGATGAAATAAAAGGGCTATAAAGCTAAGGTCTAAAATTTCACATGGTTACAAGTCAAAACATGTTCCCGACAAGCTCCAGTTTGCAATGGGAACTATGGGATGGTTCTCGATAGCTAGCAAAAAAAAAAAACAGAATCAAGGTTTCAAATGGAATTTCAATACTGATAGTAAAACTAAAGCTGCTTTCACAATAAGTTAATCATGATCACAGTGGAAGCAGTCTACCTCTGCAAAACAGTAAGTGGTTTAGTTCCAACTTTGTTTTGGGAAAAAAAAAAAAAAAAAAAAAAATTATAAAAAATGTTGCAATACATCAACGTTTGAAGATACAGCCACTGATTTATCACGGAATAAATATAAGGAAAACAATGCATCTAATTTCTTTAAAATATATATTCCTTTACAGCTGGCTTAAATGCACCAGTATAAATTACAAAGAAAAACATGTAATTCATACTGGGTACAACAGCTGACCTACCACTCCGATGTGAGGTTAGTTTCAGCCCTTCAATGCTCCTAGTTTCAAAAGCATCTAATCGAATAGACTGAAACAAAAAATATTGCAACACTACCCGTTTACCAGCCTTTACTGTTTTCAGTTCATCCCAGCAAATCTTACTAAACTATTTTAATCAATATAAGACCTTTTGAAAATGGGGAAAAATATTAATTCACTTAGTTTATGACGTGTGGGAATCAAAGTTCTGCTATGTTTCCTCAGGGAATGACTTTTCAACAGCATGGGCCTTGTCTGCACCGCCTCCCTCTGGGTTTACTTGGGCGGCCTGTTTATGTCCCTCCGCAGGGTCTCCATCTTTGCTGAGAACGTCCAAAGTTTTACTTGTCACCAGTTCCTGTTGCCCGTCGCCAATGGTCTGGCCAGGCGCGCCGTGATGGCTAACCTCGGTTTTCACTAGAACCTCATAGTAGAGCAGATAAAACACGGGTGTGATGATGCCGACAAACAGCATGATGGCCACGGCCATCCACCATCTCATGCCCCAGTCCGCGCCGTAGTACGGGTCCTTTCTCTGTGCCGGTTTGTACTCCGCCTCCCCCAGCAGCGGCTGCTGCAGGGTCAAAGACGACACGACCTCGCTGAGGCTGCTCCGGGACGGGCCCGTGGATTTCACCAGCTGCTCAATGTCCTTGTCCTTCTCCAGGAGGAATCCTTCGACGCTGTCTGTGGATGAACAGGAGTCCGTGGAGGACTCTGTGGGGAGAGGCGCGACGGGTGAAACCTGGGCGACCCGCCTGACCCCGGTGGGCGAGACGGGTTTGGGAGGACCGGCGTTGTGAGTCTCTGTGAGCACACTGAAACGCCTCACAGGAATTTTTATAGAACGTAGCGCGAAGAAGTCTTGTTCTGTCAGGAGGTTGTTGGCTCGTTTAATGTCCGCCACCTACAAAACAACAATGGCATCTTATACTCCACATTGAGTCATTAATGTTTTTTAAAATATGTAAACAGTCATATGCAGGAGAAAACATTTTATATATTTGATGCAAAAAACTTTACCCAACACTTTGGTAGCAGCTTCCTGCTTATGTCAGCATAATTCCTTTTTGAGAACAGACTAAATCTATTGAAATCGAAGGGCAAAAATTTAAACAAGGTTCTTTTTCCTTACCCCTCCTCCTCCCCCCCCCATCATGCTGGTCAGGCTCTTGCCCACACAGCTGCTTTGCTTATGCTGCAAAATTATCCAATACTTCTGTACTCGGATGGCTGCAAGCTTCCAGGACATAACTGCACTGTCTGAGGCAGGCTTTTACACAAGCAGCGCCGCATTTCTAGAACATCATCATTTTCATTTTGGCTCGCAAGACAATACATAAGGGGCTGCACGAGAAACTCAAGGCTCTGTGTGGTTTATAGTGTAGTTTCTATCTTGGAATAATGGGAAAAAAAATTAGCTTAATATTTGCCGAAAACACTGAGCTCAGTAAAAACACCCCTTTCAGTTCTTTTTAAATTTACTATTAGCTACTTAACAGTGGAATTTTCTTTCAGTTAAGTGAGTGACTAGTTTCATTTTGGATGAAATCAGCCATGAATTACACAAAACATTTTCTACTTGAGACTGTCGATTAAACTGGAACAAGGTGAGTGATGTTGAATACAAACATGTAGCTGCAGTTATGCAAATTTAGCCATGCAAAGCAAAGCTAACGCAGCTGGTGTAAAGCCAGAGCGTCACACTTCTTCATCTCTTCAAAAACAAAATAAAAGTAAGCTTCACCACATAATGTGTAATGTTCACTCTGAGATTAGAGAGAGACTATAATCCCATATTTCTTTCAAAAACATTCTGCGAATTAGATATCCTTAAGTCTGAGCTCATCCAGTAAATGTCACATTTTGCTACAAATCGAGAGGGAGAGGACAGTTCTGTGTGCTTGAAAATGGTTAAAAAAAACAAAAAAAAAAAAAAAAAAACAGGACATACTGAGCAGTGGTACTGCAGGGCAATGCTGTTCAGGGTGTCGCCCTCCTGGACGTCTCTGCTAAGGTAGATGATGTCATCCAGTCGCTCCTTGGACGTGCTCTTCCGCAGCCTGTCCTTACCCCGTGATCGGAGCTCAAAGCTTTCTCCATCCTCCTCTGACAGGTCGTTTTCTGAGCTGTTGGTCCCAAACAGGTAGGCATGGCCGCCGTTGGCCGGCTGCACCATGGTGGCTGACTGGAACCCATAGTGTTGACTTCTACTGGACATTTTCCTCACTCTGAGAAAAAGAGGGCAGACGCCTTACTTCTACATGTATTTAGTTAATACATACCCGGACGATTCACTAACGCTGCTTTAGTTAAGGTGATGGATTAAAAGAATCTTAAAATCACAAAAAAGTTATTTGTTCACACAGCATGCACAAGCACATTTGTGCAAAAACAATTCAACAGATATTACAAAACATTTTTACCAATACATGAAAGTTAGGACCTATATAGCATAACGGAGAAATATCCTAACGTCCTTTAATCAAAAGAACCCATAACGATGGAAAAATCTGATGTAAGCTCATAATATTGAATAAATCTGACTCCCAGATTTATTAATTTGTGCATTTATGGAAACAAAAGTCTGTTGTTATCGGCGATAGAAGTGTTGTCTAGGGATCATTAAAAACCCGGTCCTAACTACATTATGTGTCCAAAAAGGGTGGGCACAAAGAGCACAGGAAACGGATAAGATAGTCTGGTATCAGACAGGTAAGAGCTATCGTGTCTCTTAACTTCTTTAAGTTGAAATAGTCATGCTGGTCTGTAATGTGATTCCATCCCTCATAAAATAAATAATCATGGCTGTTTGTGGCAGGGAATATAGGGGGGTAAAAAAGCTATCTGTTCCCAGGTAAAAGTTTCCGAAAACCAGAAATTGGGAGCAGACCACAAACTTATGATCCTGGCAACAGCTGCAAATGCAATCTTAAATGTAAACACTGCACTAAATAAAGTTACTTTTATGTTTATGAGTTCTTAAATGGATTTCAGTTTACTGATATATCACAACACTAAAAGCCCGTTTGTATAAGTTTTATAACAATTCAAGACCAAACTGGTAAGTCTCCTCTCTAAAAATAGAAAATTAGAGGATGGTAAAGACGCTCACCATATTCTTTTGATTGTGACAGCCCAACGAAGATAATAGATGAGTAGATATACCAGAACACTTTGCCTATTTAAGTCCGCACACTTTGATCAGTCAAGGCGGTTGGTTGACATCTTATCAGATCAGGAGCCTGTCCTTTTGGACGTACTGCGCCTGATATCACAATCTGATACGCACAATCACTTCAAGTAAAAAAAAAAAAAAAAAAACTACAAGGCCAAGTAAAAGAGGAGCATGTTAGCCCACACAAAGCTAGAGAAAAAAAAAAAAAACAATTCAAATGTGTTTACACAAAACAATTCATTGAATTCACCGGCCATTTATGGATGTGATAAGCGCAGCTATTGTGTAAACGCCACATGAGAGAGTTGACGTTAACTTCGTGTTCAACGAGCCAATGACCGATTTTATCCCAATAAACTGAGTTTGAGTCAATTAACTGAGCAGGAGACATTGATATGAAACAAAAACGCGAAACATAATGTTAAAACTAAAGATTTGAGTTACCTGCTGGGTTATTTTTTTAAAACAACGCAGTGTACATTAATTGTTTTCTCTTTGGCTTGAAAGAGAAGTGAGATCGGTTAGTTGAAGCTAAGCTAGGCTAGTACTACCCCGCGTCCACATAGGAATATTTAGTTGATGTTAGTAAGCTTTGTAGCTATTTAACAGCATTTGGAATTAGGTTTACAGATATTCATCAACAATTGTCTTTACCTGTTAAAAGAGAAACCAGTATAGCTAATGGTCCACGGTAATTCCCATAATTCCGCAGGATTATTTTCGGTCTCACCTTAACGCCAGTTGGTTTCTTACGTACGGTGCTGTTTCCACTGTTCAGGCCACGTCAACAGAATATTTACGTAATGACGCTATCGCCGCCTAAACGTAGTTCTCTATTTTTACCGCAAGATGGTGCCAAAAGCAATGTTTTCCATTTTGACTGGACTTTGTAAAATATATTTCAGAGGGTTTTACAAAAATTCTAGATAGGTGTAAAGAGAAAATGCACAACCATGCTGATGATTATAATTCGTGGGATTATATTTAATACCAACACCCCCCCACACACACACACAAAAACATATTTTTTTATTTATAAAAATATGCAGAAATACAGCGAGCAAAAAGGGAGAAGCAAAAAAAGAAAAAGCAAAATATCTATTTTTCTAGACAAAAACGCATGTTTAGGAGAAATAAAAAAAGAAAATACATTACTTGACGGAAACTCATGTGTAAGGAAAATGAAAAATTAAATATATAATTATGCTTTTATTTCTTATTAAAATGTATGATTTTATTTCTTATTATGTCGGTTTTGGTCCTCCATAACTTTACATGTTTCATATAAAGGGCTCCATCTTTTTGCTTTTTCCTGAAGTCTATCTCCTCCATTTCTTGATTTTTCTCTATTGTTCCCTTTCACTTCACAAATCTTCCCATTTTGTCTGTGTTTGCATTGAACCAGCAATCAGAAAGCATGCTTCTGTTACATGACAGTTTACTGCTCTAAAGTAATGGGTTTCAAATGTTTTCTTCTCTGAAAAACACACCAGCAATAAATCTCAGGCTCTGAAAGGAGTGAATGGATTATTTAAATCCACAAGGGGGGGTCCTGAACTGTCTTACACTAAAGACTGAGCACGAAATAGAATTAATCCCAACCATAGTTATTGTTTTAGTATTTTGTAGAAAATATGTGACATTAGTTACACACAGAAAATGTACATTTTAACACCATTTGTGGCTTGTGATGATATAAAAATACAATAAATAAGCTCTTTGCTTGCTTATATTCTGCATTGTTAAATGGACTGAGAGACTGCTGATTTTTTCCTCTACCCTAAAACATGCATGTTTGGGCAGTATTGTACTGCCATGACGCTGTGACATGACAGCTGAGAGAAAGTTCTTAGGGGGTCTGGCCGCACTGAACTGTTAATAGACAATTTGATCACTATGTTGTTTTATGCAACCACTGCAAATGATCAGTTCAGCTTTACTGCTATTTTAAGTTTTTTTTTTTCAAAACACATTAGAGAAAATTGAAAAATGGAGGAAAATTCTGTTTTTATTTTGCAATTTTGCTACTTTTTTTAAAGTAAATGGTTCATAGTTAAGTAAGGGACTTGAAAGATAATAAATATGGTTGTAACTAGATGATTTTTTGACAGACAAGTAGATCTGACTGGTGGTTTCGCTCAAGGCCAAGCATCTCTGTTTCTGTAGCGATCACAGTTGAAGTTGGTAATGATCTGCACAGCTCTGGATTCTGACCAGTAAATAAAGTTTATTTAGTCCTACAAATTGCTTGTTTTTAAAGACCTGTTTGAAATAAATCAAATGTTTGTTAGTTTGAGTAAGCTAGAAGTACTTACAGGAATAGTGCTGCAGTCATTGTGTGTGTGCTAGAAGTGAGCTAAGGTGGAATAATTTGTTGTAAATATTTATTTTTTTTGAAGCAGGTCAAAGAGAATCCAGTGCTGTAACGGCGGTTAATTAATGGAGATGCTCATTGTTGCTCTCATATCTTGTCTGTCAACAGTCGTCCTTAATAATAATATAAAAAAAATAACCCGTAAAACAACTAACAGTCTCGTTACTCAAACAATGTTATCCAATGATAATATTTAACATTAACACAACCTGCTGTAGTTTTCGGTGTGTAAACATCACGGTAGAAGTTTTATTAACGTAGAACCGAGAGACATAGATATCTATCCTCGCAACGGTAGGAAAACCTGACGAGGTAGCAGAGATACTCAGAACAGAACACCGTGACTGAACCGAAGCTACACCTTTATATTCCACACGGTGGCGCCGTCGGCGAACATACGGCGCACTACGTGTTCTCCCCGTGCGAGACGAACAGGATTAAAACATCGCGTCTCATTAGGCTTCACAGACATATGAGCTTGAGCCTCTGAGTAGCTATAAACTAATCTCATACAGTAGGAGCTCCCACATGGCGGCAGTCAGCGCGGAGCCGTGAGGTGTAAAGAAAGAGAGAGAGGGAGAGAGAGAGAGAGAGAGAGAGAGAGAGACTCTGAAACACTCCGGGGAAGGAAGGAAAGAAGGGAACCCGCGTAGTTTGGCACATTGCACCCGGCTCCAGCCCCGTTAGGTGACAGACGCGCTTCATCCCACGCTGCTCTCGGGGAAGCTAAAATCAACATGCCGTTTTAAATGTCTGGTGATTGGGAATATAGGCGGAGCTGAGGAGTTTTTTGGAGCGCTCACCGATGTTATCCAGGGCAGTAAAGATATTGTCAATTATCTAGGACTGAAAGGACCAAGCAAGGTGTCAGGTAAGTTCACGTGATTTATTTTAACGCGCCTTGTTTATTTATTTAGATCTTGTCCCTTCTGCCGTTCTGGTTTTGGTCGCTAACCTTAAAAACCTGAGGCGACCGGAACAACTTTAAAAGATAAATTCTAACAAAAGACTCGATGATGACTTCCAAGACAACAATTTATAGATTTATTAAACTGGGGAATGAAACCTAATGATCACTAATTCAATAAGCGATTGTCAATGGTAGATTAATAGTGCAGAGAATAAAGGCACCAAATGAGTAGCGGTCCTCCTCATCAATTATGCCAGACGGCTCCAAGACAGACACATTGTGTGAGACTATAAGAAAACGATTAAAAGTGCTCGGCCACTGCTAATTTCTTTTCCCGCCCAGCCAAAAATACCCCTCGGAGCAGCTAATAAAATTGAAAAGCCTAAATATTGATTCAGCGCAATCAGTTTAAATGAATGACGGGGCAGCCCATTGAGGACGGAGACAAACGCTTCCATGGTTACATCCAGGATCTCCACTGTGATCACGGCGCTTTGTGTGAGGTTTTCTCTCTCCCACTGAAATAAAACAACTGGCACACACGGAGAGCAAAGGGAGGGGACCCTCTCTCATAGACCCAGCCGACTAATCTATATAGGCTTACCCGGACTATAAGTAATCTTGGCACACTTTGAGTTGCGCACATGTGCTGCTACTGTTAAATTAACGCCTATGGAGCCGCCCTTTGCGCCTTTGCCCATATGTTCAGGCTCTGTAGATCACGCCGGTTGTTCTGGTTGGGTTCTGCGAATTGTTGAACACGTTCTCCGTGCCTCTAATTGATCTGACGTGATGTCATCTTGGTGCGTCCCTGGCAAATCTCTATTGTTGCTTCATCTGTGGCGCCTCAGCGGAGTTAAATCCTTTCTCTCCCCCAGGGGATTGTGAGAGCCGCTTCTGTATCCATTCAGCAGTTACACCTGCTCCTCCTCAGCATCAGACTTCACATCTTACTCTATTGTTCATTTTATATCTGTGGACGTTTCAGGCAGTTTTTCTGTTTCTTTGTTTCAAAATTGAGCAAAAGTTTTATATTCTCCATGCTTATGCACTCTGCCTCATTGAATTTGCCTTTACAGCTTTGGTGTCCACTAAGATCCTCACTTGCCCAGAGGCTTGGGTCCCTTTGTTTGTCAGTGTTTATGTCATTGCCTGGCAGGGGTCAGCCCCCATTCGCCTGTGTGAGGGTCTGAATGTGATTCACTGGGCGGAAACTGTTTTACTGCCTGCCTCGGTCCCCTTCTGTCTCACCCCCTCCCCACGGCTGCACAGTACAAAAGGGGGGCTGAGCCATAAACGTAGCCTGTTCATTATGAAAGGTGCTGGAGTGTTGCACGTCACAGACAGGAGGAGATTGATGTTTGGTAGAGATGCTTGGGGAGGAGATCCCATTGCCGGTGTGTGGCAATGGAGGAAACAGTGCAGGTCTGCAACAGGTTACCCTGACAGATCTGTGTGACACAGGTGCAACGTTGTTTGGAAAAGTTGAACAAAGATGGTCTTTACACTTCCTTGGAAAAGTGTTCTTAGCCCATTGGAAAAATGTAATGCAGGTTGAGTTGTGAAGCAACACCTGAAGCGCTGGACGTCTCATGGAGCAGCGCACGGTTCAATCTGTCACTCAGAACTGGGCACAATATGGCGCAACTGCAAACCGACAAAGACATGATTGTTCAGCAACTCTGGAGGAGCTGCTGAGACCCACAGCTCAGGTGGGGGAATCTGTTGACAACAGAGCTGTTCGGCACGCCCTCCACAATCTGGCCTTTATAGAAGAGTAGCAATGAGGAAATCACTGCTGGAAGAAAACATCAAGAAGTCCTGTTTGCAGTTTCCCTCAAGACATTTAAAAGACGCATACACCGCTCCATATGTGGCACAAGTGAACCCTGCGCATCAGGTGGTGGCAGCACTATGCTGCGGGGTTGCTTTTCTTTAGGAAGGACAGAATCTGAGTACATGACAGTCAAAAACTTGAGGCTGGGGCCAATGTCAGGTCACCTTCAAGCAGGACAACAAGCCTAAATGTCCAGCAAGAACTACAAAGGAATGGTTAAATTAGTGCTTCCAAAATATATCGGCTTGATATCGTCTTTCACATATTAAAAAAAGTTAGTCATGTATCATTTCGCTTTCGCCTTTCGGAAATACACCACTTTGGAACACAAAACCATAACATTTATTAAAGTTTGGAGTGTTAAAATTACCAAATGTGAAAATGTTTTGTATAATTTGCTCCATGAAGAAGTAAAAATAGAGTGGGGATGTAACAATGCAAAATTCCTACTGTTTTGTTCTGAGGTAATGAAACCCAAAGTTGATTTCAGAAGAACCCAACAAACAGTTCAGTCATGAATGAGTCTCTTGAAATTCCTCTCTTGTTTTTCTTTTTTTTTTTTTCATAATTATCATAATCGTATATTTATGCAGCATTTTGTGTTGATGACAAAATCAATTTCATTTTGTTATGTTTACGCAGTACTATTAAATCCAGCCAAACTCAAACAACAATGTCTACATTTTTGTTGCAAACAGCCTGGAATATGAGCAGCTCTGAAGAGCACAAATTGAGCGGATCACACATTTTGTTCATTTGGAAAGGCTTCATGGCCATCTGTCCTCCTACTGTTGCTTTTTCATTTTTTACCACTGCTTGCTCTCATTATTATTGTTGTGTTAGAGACAAAATTAGCATTCAAAAGCAACCAGAAAAACAGCTTACTTCAAGGAAACACTGTTGATACAGGTCATTATGGCTTGACCTAACGTTTCTTGAAAAGGATTCATAACACTTGCACTTTTAACATTATGTCACATAATAGCCTCATACGTCAGTGCTTTGGGGTTTTATATCTTATATCAAAACAATATAGTCCATAAATGTGAAGTGGATGGAAAACTACATGTGTTTTTCTTCTTTCATTCTTTTTTTATTTTTTTTTTTTACAAATAAACATAAAAAAAGTGTGACATTTTGTGCAGTACTTTTATCTAGCAGTATAGAAGCACTTTTACTTTATACTGCTAGATAAAGTGCACCTTGCAAAACTTACAGTCAATATTAATACACAACTGCTCTGTGAAGCCGACCTTGGAAGTTTGTTAGAAAACATGGTATCTTAGTAGAAGCTGCTAAGGGCCACAGCTCAGGGGCATTTCAGAAGCATCTGTTTTTTGTGTTTTTCACAATTTATTTTACAGAGCAAGCATGTGGAAAAAAGTGCTGTAGTCAGACGAGATGAAAACCAAATCTTTTAGCATTCATGCAAACATTGTACGGTTGTGTGTCCGTTGTATACTCTCTTTTGTGTGTGTGTGTGTGTGTGTGTGTGTGTGTGTGTGTGTGTGTGTGTGTGGGTGTATTGGTTTGGGAGAGGAGCTACACATACATCTCTGGGTGTTTGAGTTGAACAAAATTGAGCCACGTTTCACATACTTCCATATCTGGATTGGATTTTCCTCTGTACTTTTTCCCACAAAATCCTCATCGGGGGTTGTAGCATCCACCCACTGAAATGTGGCCAAATTTGTTAGGTAGAAAAAAAAGGTCATGTGTTTTATCAGAAACAATTGTTCATTTTCTTTCTTAAAAATAAGTCATGATNTGTGAAAATGTTTTGTATAATTTGCTCCATGAAGAAGTAAAAATGGAGTGGGGATGTAACAATGCAAAATTCCTACTGTTTTGTTCTGAGGTAATACACTCTAAAAAGTGTTTTTGGGCTGCAGTTCATCTTATGGACTTATTTACATTAATTTCACTTAATTATTTTGCTTTTGCTATGACAACTTACTTTTTTGTGTTCATTTAACTCAAAACTTACAAATCTTTAACCTAAAGGAACTTTTCACTTTGACTTTACTTAAAACAATTGAGTTCAATGCCAGTTTTGTATCCTATGTCTGACCAACTCAATTTATTATGATCATACAACTCAATTCATTAAGTTCTTCCAGCTCAATTTGCTAAGTTTTTATAACTTAATTCATAAGGGGGTTTAACATGACAAGTTTAAGTCATTCTTACTCAAATCACTTATTTTGTTCTAATAAACATTTAAAATCTCTTTGATTTAATTCTACAGAAAGTCAACTCAAACTTTTAAGAAGTTCCAAACTAAATTTAAATAATCTTTTTACAGTGTCATCTAAATACACAAATCTTTTCCTTAAATGACCTTTTTACTTTGACTTTACTTGAAATAATTAAGTTCAATACCATGTGTCCCACGTCTGACACCATGACTCAAGCTTACAGGGACACATTCCCAGTAAGCGACTGTGGCTCTATGGATAGAGTAGTCGCCTTGTAATCGGAAGGTTGACGGTTCGACTCCAGCTTCCTCCTGCTGTATGTTAATGTGTCCCCTGGGTACTTAATCCCAAGTTGCCAACCATCTGAGCATTAAATAAATGTGTGAATATGTGCTTTCAGTGGTCAAAAGTGCTATTTAAGTTTATTTACCATTTTTGAAGTAAACTAAATGATTTGAGTAAGACTGACTTAACAAATTGAGTTGGATGATTATATTGAATTGGTTAAAATTAATAAATTAAGTTGGATAAACTTAATTTAATTGCTTGTTACCTACAGAAGCAATTCAATTAAGTGGGTTCAACTATTTTCTTTTTTAGAGTGTAAAACCCAAAGTTGATTTCAGAAGAACCTAACGAACAGTTCAGTCATGAATGAGTCTCTTGAAATTCCTCTCTTGTTTTTCTTTTTCTTTTTTTTTCATAATTATCATAATCGTATATTTATGCAGCATTTTGTGTTGATGACAAAATCAATTTCATTTTGTTATGTTTACGCA
>NW_006799944.1:2338365-2341605 GCF_000485575.1 Poecilia formosa | reverse complement strand
ATCTATCTATCTATCTATCTATCTATCCATCCATCCATCCATCCATCCATCCATCCATCCATCCATCCATCCATCCATCCATCCATCCATCCATCAGGATAATTCAAATTCATTGTTTTATAACTGACAGATATTTTCCCAACCTCAATGAATTATGTTTTAAATAACCAATTTTAACATTGATTTAGAATAATTTTGTTGAGAACTCAGCAAAGACAAAACCTTTGTCTAAAAAAAATTATCCAACATCTGAAAGGCTACCTTTTCTACAAGAGTAACATTCAGTAGTGCAACTGTGTCACTAACTAGTGCACAATACTTTTTGCACTGTTATAAAGCTCTGAAAAAAACCCAAAAAAAAACCAACAAAAAAAACAAAGAGATCACGGCACTGAACTCCATTGAAAACCTCATGGTTATTCCACCAAATATTGATTTCTGAACTCTTCCTGACTTAATACATTAGTATTGTTGACTGTAAATGAATACGCACTTGTTTTCTTCGCATTATTTTAGGTCTGAAATCACTGCATCTTTTTTGTTATTTTGACCGTTTATCATTTTCTGCAAATAAATACTACATTTTTGCTTGGAATTTCATGACATGTTGTCAGTAGTTCATAGAATAAAAGACCAATGTTCATTTTACTCAAACATATTTATCAGAGAAACTGATTGTTTTAAGCATCCAATATGGCTGCTGCATTTGTTTTATATGTCTTTGTGAGCAGGTTCATGTAGCACATTTGTTCACAGGATGGAGAGAAATTTATTCTTATGGGCATGTACCACTATCAGTGGCAACACAGTAATTAGCAAATATTCTCAGTTATCCCTAAGGAGGGCACATCTCACATCCAATGTACTAAGGATGTGTGTGTTGGTGCATGTCCTATGGAAATAGTTGAGTAGAGCTGAGACAAAAAATAAGTGAGTGTTAAAAGGAAGCTTTGGACTCTGTTGGAGAGGTGGCCAGTATGCTAAACATGATCATAGCTAATGGATAGAAAGCTGTGTGTGACAAAGTTTGAAACCACCATTCATAACAAAAGGGATCACAAGGGAACAAAAGAATGCTCCTTAAATTTGTGCACTGGGCACCGAGTTGTGACTCAAACCAATTTTCTCTCAAAATGAGCCTACCTTCTGTGTTGAACTGGTCCTTTGAACTCATTTGAAGAGTAATTAGCATTTCATCCAGATTCCAACCAGTTACATGCAATGAAGCAATACTCTTTCTAGTTTTTCTCTTTGGTCTGTGAGGCTATTGAGGACAAAACCTTGTTTAATCCTCTGGGAGTATTCTTTTTTCTTTTTTTTTCTGTAACTCTGTCATACATGCCAATCAGTCGACCAAAACTGGAAAACACTCAAAATTGCTTTTCCTCAATTGGAACCACTTCCCTTTTCTTTATCCCTTCTTTCCCACTATACCAAAAGAAGAAAACTCCAGTTTTTGGTAGGAGATGAGATGTTATTGGCTGAAGTTGAGAGCAGCCAACCAAATCCGTGTGGACAATGCATCAGGAAAGCTCTAGCTCTCTCTCTCTGTTTCTTTTTTCACAGCAAATTGCACACTTGATTGGCAGTCTCCTGTCCCTGAAGTATAAGTGGTATAAGTGGTTGCTTTGAAAAGTATCATCTGACAATAGTCAAGAGGGCGGTCCTCATGGATTTTTCGTCTTTAGAGAGGTGTCCATTCAGTTGGTTTCTGAGTCCTCCCTGGTTTAATCGAACATTTTGGTTGCAATATATGACTCCAGCATTGTTGCGAAGAAAAAGTTATTCCCTTCTTGTGGAAGGATTTTTGTTTTCCCCTCTCAAAATAAATACAGCTCCAGAGCTTTTCCAAAACAAATCCAACAAGTAGGGAACTTTTGTCAGATTTAAAGATGCATGTTTAAGCTCTACCCAGTTATTAAGTTTCTTAATTTCTTCTCCCCAACGTTTTTCTTTTTTCTTCTATTCGGCGGGAACATTTGCTGATCTAAAAATACCAGTGACAGAATAACATGTGAAGCACAATTATGGACTGGGACGCTAAGTAGGAATGGCAGCCGTGGCCGCGCTGGGCTGAGAACGGGCAGTGGGTGGTTTCTGAGGTAGGGCCTGACACTTATTGGTCTGGTGGCATCACTTAGTGTGGAAAACAGCTCAAAGAGGACCTGGTTCAGTAAACAGCGCAGGAGGCTCTGTGGTTTGGTGCCAAACACGGAACATTAGGCAATCATGCACAAGCCGATCGAATAAACAGACGTTTTGTATTTTGCCTATAGCTATTGGACGGCACAGTGGAATTGTTTGTCACACTCTGTGTTTGCGTTTAGTTTTGTGAAGCTGAACATGTTTGCCTTTTCCTTTGAAGAAGAGTGAAGTTGACCTCACGAAGCTCAAATGAGCCATTTATATGTTCAGTGTTGCAGTAAATAACAAATTTGACATCCCACCACAAAGCACTTACAATGTGTATATGCCCCTGAGGACTGGCTTTGTACAGTTACCATTTACAGTGGCTTGTAAAAATACGCATACCCTTTTTCCATTCCATCACATTACAACAACCAACTTCAATGCATTTAATGTGGATTTTACGTGATGGATAAACAAAACTTACATCAAAATCATAAATTGGTGTGTGGGGATGGTGTGTTCATGGTAAAGCTCTGTTGAAAGTTTTTTTTTGTCTGCTGAGTTGTGGATCTTTGCAGCTCCTCCAGAGTTGCCATGGGTCTCTTGCCTGCTCCTCGGATTAATGCTCTTCTAATAGTCTTATAGTTTAGATTGAAATGCAGTGCTTTGCTATATTTGCTGTTGTGCCATTTATAGAGAAGTGGTTCATATTTGCCAGTAGGTAAATGACTGATCGCAATTTGTTGTACTGGATATTATTTACACCTATCAGAAGGTGCTGGATACAAATGTAGCTCAAAAATTTCAGCTTTTATTAGTTAAAATTGAGATGGAAAGAACCCCCTGTCCCTAATTTTCTTTCTATCTCAGTATTATGCACTTCTTATGTGTTGCTCTGTCAGAAAAAGTACCAATAAAATACAATGAAATGTCCAAGAGTTGTAAATAGTTTTACCTTATAGTGTATTTCTTTCCCTCTGCCATGTCTTACAGTCTTTCTGTATATACCGCTGTCTATTTCTGTGCCTTTCCTTGTCAGAATCGGTTATTTTGTCCGATTGCATGACCGGTGTGAATTTGTGCAGAGAAGAGACACGCAAATGTCCTGGA